>NC_090252.1:37453909-37484682 GCF_037325665.1 Littorina saxatilis
GAGAGAGAGTGGGTAGATAGAGATGGGGATAGAGAGAGAGAGTGGGTAGATAGAGATGGGGATAGAGAGAGAGAGTGGGTAGATAGAGATGGGGATAGAGAGAGAGAGTGGGTAGATAGAGATGGGGATAGAGAGAGAGAGTGGGGAGATAGAGATGGGGATAGAGAGAGAGAGTGGGTAGATAGAGATGGGGATAGAGAGAGAGAGTGGGTAGATAGAGATGGGGATAGAGAGAGAGTGGGTAGATAGAGATGGGGATAGAGAGAGAGAGTGGGTAGATAGAGATGGGGATAGAGAGAGAGAGTGGGTAGATAGAGATGGGGATAGAGAGAGAGAGTGGGTAGATAGAGATGGGGATAGAGAGAGAGAGTGGGTAGATAGAGATGGGGATAGAGAGAGAGAGTGGGTAGATAGAGATGGGGATAGAGAGAGAGTGGGGAGATAGAGATGGGGATAGAGAGAGAGAGTGGGTAGATAGAGATGGGGATAGAGAGAGAGAGTGGGTAGATAGAGATGGGGATAGAGAGAGAGAGTGGGTAGATAGAGATGGGGATAGAGAGAGAGAGTGGGTAGATAGAGATGGGGATAGAGAGAGAGAGTGGGTAGATAGAGATGGGGATAGAGAGAGAGAGTGGGGAGATAGAGATGGGGATAGAGAGAGAGAGTGGGTAGATAGAGATGGGGATAGAGAGAGAGAGTGGGTAGATAGAGATGGGGATAGAGAGAGAGAGTGGGTAGATAGAGATGGGGATAGAGAGAGAGAGTGGGTAGATAGAGATGGGGATAGAGAGAGAGAGTGGGTAGATAGAGATGGGGATAGAGAGAGAGAGTGGGTAGATAGAGATGGGGATAGAGAGAGAGAGAGTGGGTAGATAGAGATGGGGATAGAGAGAGAGAGAGTGGGGAGATAGAGATGGGGATAGAGAGAGAGAGTGGGTAGATAGAGATGGGGAGAGAGAGAGAGTGGGTAGATAGAGATGGGGATAGAGAGAGAGAGTGGGGAGATAGAGATGGGGATAGAGAGAGAGTGGGGAGATAGAGATGGGGATAGAGAGAGAGAGTGGGTAGATAGAGATGGGGATAGAGAGAGAGTGGGTAGATAGAGATGGGGATAGAGAGAGAGAGTGGGGAGATAGAGATGGGGATAGAGAGAGAGTGGGGAGATAGAGATGGGGATAGAGAGAGAGAGTGGGGAGATAGAGATGGGGATAGAGAGAGAGAGTGGGTAGATAGAGATGGGGATAGATAGAGAGAGAGTGGGGAGATAGAGATGGGGATAGAGAGAGAGTGGGTAGATAGAGATGGGGATAGAGAGAGAGAGAGTGGGTAGATAGAGATGGGGATAGAGAGAGAGAGTGGGGAGATAGAGATGGGGATAGAGAGAGAGAGTGGGTAGATAGAGATGGGGATAGAGAGAGAGTGGGTAGATAGAAATGGGGATAGAGAGAGAGTGGGTAGATAGAAATGGGGATAGAGAGAGAGTGGGGAGATAGAGATGGGGATAGAGAGAGAGTGGGTAGATAGAGATGGGGATAGAGAGAGAGAGTGGGGAGATAGAGATGGGGAGAGAGAGAGAGAGGGGAGATAGAGATGGGGAGAGAGAGAGAGTGGGTAGATAGAGATGGGGAGAGAGAGAGAGAGTGGGTAGATAGAGATGGGGATAGAGAGAGAGAGTGGGTAGATAGAGATGGGGATAAAGAGAGAGAGAGTGGGTAGATAGAGATGGGGAGAGAGAGAGAGTGGGTAGATAGAGATGGGGAGAGAGAGAGAGTGGGTAGATAGAGATGGGGATAGAGAGAGAGAGTGGGGAGATAGAGATGGGGATAGAGAGAGAGTGGGGAGATAGAGATGGGGATAGAGAGAGAGAGTGGGTAGATAGAGATGGGGATAGATAGAGAGAGAGAGTGGGTAGATAGAGATGGGGATAGAGAGAGAGAGTGGGTAGATAGAGATGGGGATAGATAGAGAGAGAGAGTGGGGAGATAGAGATGGGGATAGAGAGAGAGAGTGGGGAGATAGAGATGGGGATAGAGAGAGAGAGAGTGGGTAGATAGAGATGGGGATAGAGAGAGAGAGTGGGGAGATAGAGATGGGGATAGAGAGAGAGTGGGTAGATAGAGATGGGGATAGAGAGAGAGAGAGTGGGTAGATAGAGATGGGGATAGAGAGAGAGTGGGGAGATAGAGATGGGGAGAGAGAGAGAGTGGGTAGATAGAGATGGGGATAGAGAGAGAGAGAGTGGGTAGATAGAGATGGGGAGAGAGAGAGAGTGGGGAGATAGAGATGGGGATAGAGAGAGAGAGTGGGTAGATAGAGGTGGGGATAAAGGGAGAGAGTGGGTAGATAGAGATGGGGATAGAGAGAGAGAGAGAGTGGGTAGATAGAGATGGGGATAGAGAGAGAGAGAGGGTGGGTAGATAGAGATGGGGATAGATAGAGAGAGAGAGAGTGGGTAGATAGAGATGAGGATAGAGAGAGAGAGAGTGGGTAGATAGAGATGTGGATAGAGAGAGAGAGGAGGGGGGACTGAACTGAACTCAGCTTTATTCAACAAGTATGACTATTTAAGGCTTTGACGGGATGGATAGAGAGGATGATAGGGATGGGGAAAGAGAGAGAGAAAAACAAAGAGGGATGTAGAGAGTGTGAGGGGGAGTTGAGAAGAGGGTTACTGAAAGAGAAGGAGGGGGATATAGGGAGGTAAATATGGTAGGAGATACGGAGAGAGCGAAATACATAGAGCGAGGGGGGTGGGAGGGTGGAGACGGAGGGGTAGAGACAGAGGGGTATAGAATGAGAGAGATTGGACTAGACAGAGACACAGAGACAAAGGTGGACGGGTGGAGAGAGCGGGGTGGAGATAGGGAGATAGAGAGAAAGGGGGTGGGGAGAGAGAGAGAGAGGGAGAGAGAGAGAGAGAGAGAGAGAGGGGAGATAAAGAGAGAGATATACAAACACATACGCACTCACACACACACACACACACACACACACGCACACACACGCACACACACACACACACACACACAAAACACCCCGACACACACACACACACACACACACACACACCTCCCCCAGACCTATCCCCCCCCCCCCCCCCCCCCCCCCCCCTAGCTTCAAGTCAGTCTGCGCAACATCACTTCGCGTTATACACCCAATTTGTGAACCTCACAGAACTATCGACAATGTTGGGGAGTTTCATCTCGTTAGTGGAAAATTCCGATCAGATCTCTCTGCTTCGATCTGACATAGAAATCAAGGAGGCAGTGCCTTTAATGGTCCAAGTAGTATGCCTGACTAATTCAGTCATGATTGACAAAACTGCCCAACCTCATTTGAAAATTAAGCGCGTTTTCTTCGCAAGGATTTGGCCGCAATTTGTTTGACTCAATAAAAGTCACTCGTTTTGAATGGTTGGTTAGTACTTGTCGCCAAACATTTTGACAGCTCTGTACTTACAATTGTAGAAAACAGTCTTTAAAAACTGACGTAAAAATGTTGATTTTGTTGTCACAATGATGACTTTTTCAGGCCAAGTCAATATCGTAGCTTCCGTTTTCACGACCACCCATTCAGCCACTACCACGAGTCGTGTTAAAACTGTGTTTTGTCTACAATTAAACGTTCTATAAACTTAACCTTTCTTGCTATTATTGTTGTTGTTGTTGTTGTTGTTGTTGTTGTTGTTGTTGTTGTTGTTGTTGTTGTTAGTTAGTTAGTTAGCTATTGCTTTTCGGGTCCAGCGGACCATAATAGGCCAAATCAGGACCCCGTTGTTGTTGTTGTTACATTTAGTCAAGTTTTGACTAAATGTTTTAACATAGAGGGGGAATCGAAACGAGGGTCGTGGTGTATGTGTGTATGTGTGTGTGTGCGTGCGTGTAGAGCGGTTCAGACCAAACTACTGGACCGATCTTTATGAAATTTGACATGAGAGTTCCTGGGTATGATATCCTCAGACGTTTTTTTCATTTTTTTGATAAATGTCTTTGATGACGTCATATCCGGCTTTTCGTGAAAGTTGAGGCGGCACTGTCACGCTCTCATTTTTCAACCAAATTGGTTGAAATTTTGGTCAAGTAATCTCCGACAAAGCCCGGACTTCGGTATTGCATTTCAGCTTGGTGGCTTAAAAATTAATTAATGACTTTGGTCATTAAAAATCTGAAAATTGTAAAAAAAATATTTTTTTTATAAAACGATCCAAATTTACGTTCATCTTATTCTCCATCATTTTCTGATTCCAAAAACATATAAATATGTTATATTTGGATTAAAAACAAGCTCTGAAAATTAAAAATATAAAAATTATGATCAAAATTAAATTGTCGAAATCAATTTAAAAACACTTTCATCTTATTCCTTGTCGGTTCCTGATTCCAAAAACATATAGATATGATATGTTTGGATTGAAAACACGCTCAGAAAGTTAAAACGAAGAGAGGTACAGAAAAGCGTGCTATCCTTCTCAGCGCAACTACTACCCCGCTCTTCTTGTCAATTTCACTGCCTTTGCCATGAGCGGTGGACTGACGATGCTACGAGTATACGGTCTTGCTGCGTTGCATTGCGTTCAGTTTCATTCTGTGAGTTCGACAGCTACTTGACTAAATGTTGTATTTTCGCCTTACGCGACTTGTTGTTGTTGTTGTTGTTGTTGTTGTTGTTGTTGTTGTTGTTGTTGTTGTTGTTGTTGTTGTTGTTGGTGGTGGTGGTGGTGGTGTTGTTGTTGGTGTTGTTGTTCTCATCAGTCTGGAAAAAAATCGACGGGCAAACGAAGAATCAAGGGCCAACTGACGGAGGACGGACATAAACCAAAAAGAGCAATCCCCCACCACCCTTACCCCCCACCCCACCCCCAACCGTTGGCACGGGGACGAGAGGAAAAACAACTTCAAAAGACACCTTATAATTACAAAACGAACATTGATTAAAGGCACGCTAAGCCAGCAGCGAGCGACAGAAGTACAATGAAGCAGACAAGCAGTGGGCAAAAAAAAAGAAGGAAAAAAGAGAAAGTAGCTTTTGTCGGCAGATACGCCACGTTCCCTTTATTAGCCAGTGAATTGTCGGTAATGACCACCCACCCATTTTCTTTCTCTCTTTTCTTTCTATTTCCACGTTCTGCCGGTAGATGGCGCGTACCCTGTGCACAGGTCCCCTTAATCCGCTTACGAGGCAAGATGGCGTCGTCTGGACACTGTTATGTTCCACTGCGCTGTGTCGATCCTGTCCAGGGGGTGATGAGATCAGTCAAGCGGTGATTTTTTGGTCCTCCTCCCTATCAGATCAACCCCCCCCCCCCCCCTTCCGCTCTCCACCACCATCCCCTACGACCTACCGATCCCCTTTTTTATTTGCGAAGAAGTTTCATTTTGTGTTTGGTAGTGCTTGGTTTAAACTGTTTTATTTAACGTTTGTGCATTATTTACAAAAAACGCATATAGAGTAAACAACAACAAGCATAATGCTTATAGTGGTGTTCACTATTTCTAGAAAATTACATATAATATAAATGGCGGCTATTGTACAGTTTAAATGAAAAGCTTGCAAACATGAAAAGAAAATTGAATGAAAATTGTACATCAAAACAAAATTCCGTTTGGGAATACATATATAATATTTATGGTGTTTGCGAGTAAGAGATAGGGAAGGAGGGAGGGAGGGGGAGAGAGAGAGAGAGAGAGAGAGAGAGAGAGAGAGAGAGAGAGAGAGAGAGAGAGAGAGAGAGAGAGAGAGAGAGAGAGAGAGAGAGACGAGTAGACGTGTCGATTTTACTTTCACTTTACATGTTTATCTGTTCGAAACGGCCGGACTGTCCAATAAATTCCTGCACTGTTAAAAAGATTTTTTTGTTAATTTTTGTTTGCAAGGAGGGGTTTCCATGAAGTAGAATATCTGTGTGTATGAGGTTGTTGGTTAGTTTGTTGATTGTGTTGTTTCTTGCAGCTAAGTGTAAACGGCATTCTAGTAAGAAGTGTGTTGCAGTTTCTGTTCCATCACCACAGTCGCATACGCTGTTTTCCGCAAGGTGTCGCTCAACTAAGTCTTTCTTTAGATCACTAATATTAAGTCTAATTTTTGTGTGGATTATTTGTGTTTGTCGACTGCCACTGTAGAAGTAAACGGGAATTTGTGTGTCGTCTTTTGTTAAGTAATGTTTAAATTCCCCGAGGGAGTCAGTTAACTGTATTTGTTCAGGTAGTTGGTTCCAGAGTACTGTTGTCGAAGGAAAAAAGGATGTTTTGTACGTTTCTGTTCGATGTGGGGGTATACTTCGTTCTAAGGGGCGGCGTCTGTGGTAGGGGTTGTTGGCTGCTACGAGAGGTGGGAGTGCTGCTTGTAGGTATGGGGGGGTCTTGTCGTGAATAATTTTATGGAACATTGTTAGTTTATGACGGTTACGCCTTTCAGATAATGATTGGAGTCCAGATTCTCCGTAAAGCTTAAAGTGACTGGTTCCGCGGACAGCTCCGATGATTGTTCGTATTGCATCTAGGTTTAACTTTTCGAGTTCATCTGTTAGGGTTTTGCTACAATTGTCCCATATTATGTCGCAATAATCAAAGTGTGGTAGAATGAAGGATTTAAACATAATTTCCAATGATTTTCGACTCAGTCTATATTTGTATGTACGCAAGCAAGCTACGAGAGTTCTGCACTTTGCAACAAGAGATTTTATATGTTCATCCCATTTACAGTTGTTTTGTATTATTATTCCTAAGTGTTTGTGATTTTGGGAACTTTCAAGGATGGTATTGCCAAAGTTTAGATCTGGGATATCAGGGGTTCTTTGTGTACAAAAGTTCACCAATTCAGTTTTTGCATGGTTAAATGCTACCTTCCATGTTTCTGCCCAATTTACAATTTTTTCAAGATCTGAGTTTAAAATTTCGGCAGTGCTTGTCTCATGGATTAACCGTTAGGCCTTATTAGAGTGATTTAGCATTGATAGACATTCAGCAAAAATTAATTACACAAAAAATCACAAATGGTCCATTTTATTTTTTTGTTTGCAGTAGAAACTCGTGGACAACACTGCTAAAATGTAACAAATACGGTCTTACCTTTCATATATATAGCAATTTTTGTGTGATAACAGCTTTGGCTGTGGACAGAAACGAGTCCGTTTTAGGCGGCAATTTTAGAGTGAACGCTGCCAACAGTGAAAAAAAGAGAAAAAGCCTAACGGTTTTGAGGTTTGTGTTTCTGCAACTGTTTTGACATGTGCAAGTTATGCAGAGAGGGCGAATACAGCGAATGAAATTGATTTGATCGCTCTGGCGCCGTTAGTTTGTCAGAGCAGGAGGTGGTCCATATTAGGAGCCGGTCCATATTAGGAGCCCTTCCCCTATGTCTGTTTTTCTGTGTTCTTCTGTGCCACCCCAACCCCAGCTCTCGGCCCCTTGTCTGTCCGTCCCTTTGCTCTTCTTCCATCCCCCCTCCCCCATTCCCCCTCCCCATCGAAATGAAATAGTCAGGGAAGACAGTCTGTACAAGTGTTCTTCTCAGTTTTTGCATACATGTTTGTTTGTTTGCTTAACGCCCAGCCGACCACGAAGGGCCATATCAGGGCGATAGTTTTTGCATACATCATTTATGCTATTCTATATTGAATGACAAAACATGAATAATTATCACGGCTGTTCCTACAAACTGGAAGCACAGCTTAATGTGTGCGTGTTCATTTTTAATACAGTGGAACCCCCCTTTTAAGACTTCCTCCCTTTTAAGACCTTGCTTTTTCAGATGTTTAGTTCATCACTTCTGTAAATTTACCCCTATTTTAAGACTCCCTCCTTTTTAAACCCTGATTTTCTCAGACTATTTGAGGTATTAAAAGAGGAGTTCCACTGTACAGGGCTGTGGCCAGCCTAACAATGAGAGCGTGGCGAACACTGAGTTTGACACGATGCGATGCAGAATTTGGTCCTTAAAGGCACACACAGCCTCCCGTAAACCATCCGTTTCTGGTCAGAGACACTACAGTCAGGCTTTTACACACAGTACAAACACCCTTTCGTTTAAACACTCACCACTTGAGAACATCCGTCTTAGAAGCCGCTAACCGCCGCCGATAAGGATAAGTTCGTGCGACTCGCAGTCGTTTGTTGCATTTTAGATTCAGAGGTACACAATTACGTGCTATTGCAGATACAGCAAGTCGCATTGAAATCACAAACTGACGACGAAATTGTGCAAAAAACAGGAAAGTGTGTGCCACGGGTCCACGATGGCTCAAGGGTAAAATAAACCACGAAATCTGTTGTGTGGTTTACGCAACCTAAATAGACATTCAAATGAACTGTGTCATTCAGTGCTGTTAAATGCTTTTGTAAGTGTGTTCCTTAAGCTTAAAACTGCTTTTTTTCGTTAGAAATAAATTAAGCTGTGCGTCCAGTATGAAGGAATAGCCGTTATAATTATTCATGTTTTGCCACTCATTTAACACTTTCTACCCCATCTATGTTGACCAAGGGTTTTTTAGCCGAGACCAGCTGTGCTGCAGCAGGTCACTCAGAATTGTAGTAACTGTGTAGAACTGTGTATCAACACGCTGGAATGCAGGCGTTAGATCGACGTTACAGGAAGCGACTGAAGTGACTGTGTGTCCGGATATATCCGTACCAGTCGGATAGAGCCATATGAGTGGGTACGGGTATATCAGTCCAAACCTGGGAGACAATGAGTTTTAAGGAGCAGCAGAAATTACCCCCGTGATTTCGTTCTTCGCGGAAACTGACCCAATTCTGTGTACCCGCAGATTTGGTCTATGTGCCATCAGCATTAAGTTAGGGGACTGAACGATTTCTTTAAATAATTAAATGTCTGGGGTTTTATGTGCTGTGGAAGAATTTCCCCGCCTGTCGTGTTTGGTATGTTGGTGTCCTCTGTATGAATGACACTTTAGTTTCGTTAAGTTTTTCTTCTTTTTGCATTTGTAAACCACACAACTCATCCATCTTGGCTTCATTGTCCGTGTGTGTGTCAGTGTGTGTGTGTGTGTGTGTGTGTGTGTGTGTGTGTGTGTGTGTGTGTGTGAGTGATGTGAGTTTGTGTGCTTTTGTTTGTTTGTTTGCTTAACGCCCAGCCGACCACGAAGGGCCATATCAGGGCGGTGCTGCTTTGACATATAACGTGCGCCACACACAAGACAGAAGTCGCAGCACAGGCTTCATGTCTCACCCAGTCACATTATTCTGACACCGGACCAACCAGTCCTAGCACTAACCCCATAATGCCAGACGCCAGGCGGAGCAGCCACTACATTGCCAATTTTAAAGTCTTAGGTATGACCCGGCCGGGGTTCGATCGAACCCACGACCTCCCGATCACGGCCCGGGGCGGACGCCTTACCACTAGGCCAACCGTGCCGGTATGTATGTGCGTGCGTGTGTGTGCATGTGTGTATATGTTTGTGTGTGCGTGTGTTCATACGAGCGTGAGTGCGTGCATGCGAGCGTGCGGGGGTGCGTGGGTGCGTTAGTGCATCCGCGCCTGTGCGTGTGTGTATTGTGTGTGCGCTTGTGTGTTGGTGTGTATAGATGTGTGCCGGCTTCCATGCACCAATCCTTGGATGAAAATCCAACAACAACAAACGAACAAACAAACAAGCAACCAAACACAGACCCACACACACTGCATCTACCTAAAACACACAAAAACAACAACAACAAACATCTCACACATTACATAATCCGAGCCTATTCTCACCTCCCCTCTGTGTGTGATTAAAGTGTTGAAGCGTGTAATTGCACACCATAATTAGAAGGCTACGACACTGCACAGTACAGAGCAGGCAAAATCCGATAATTCCACCAACAGTCTTCACAATATGTTTTGCCCCCATATAGACGCTGGGGGGCTTACCGTCAACAAAAATGGATTTGCCATGTTCCCCGCCGCGCATGCCCATTGGAGGGAGTCTCTTTTGATAATGCACTTCCGGCTGCGCTAAGTGGCGGACTGCGCATACAGGAAATGAGACCCCTGCCATATTGACCGCGTCGCGAGTGAGTGAAACGCGGTGGAAGCGTGTTGGTGGAGGTTCGAGTTGAGCGAAGTTGGAGTGGTTTGAATGCATGATAGAGCGCTTTTTTGGTTAGTCGGGTGTTGTGTGTGTTTTGGATTACATGTGAAGACACTGAGGTGAAAATAAATGCCTGATCTCTTTCGACACCGCGAATGTGTGTGTGTGTGTGTGTGTGTGTGTGAGTGTGTGTATTTGTGTGTGTGTGTGTGTGTGTGTGTGTGTGTGTGTGTGCGTTTGTATGTGTGTGTGTGTGTGTGTGTGTGTGTTTAGAAATAAGGGTGTACAGCAATATCATTCGATCGGATTAGTTTTCGCACTTCAATTTCGAGCAGCATGCTCGATGCTCACATCCACAAGAACAAGTGCGTGTGTGTGTGTGTGCGTGCGTATGTGTGTGTGTGTGTGCAAGCACAGTGTTCGACCAGTCCAGTACAGTAGCCCAAATCAGACGCTAAATAAATCATTCCATTTGCCGGCGCGGCTCTTTTGTTCGCTCAGCTCTTCGCGGCGAGTTGCTTTTGGTCAGTGTTCTGTTGTACTTGTAGCCATTAAACTGAACCAACAAAGAACCTGCGTGCAGTATTTGGGACCGTACTATGCTTTTTGCCATTTCCGCCACAGAATCGTCACTGTACAGAGGAACCCCCCCCCCCCCCCCCCCAAACAAGACAGATATATTAATGTCGTACATGTATACAGGCATATATAGTTTTGGCCTCCTATCGACAGGAATGGGGTTATAATATATGAGAGAAAAAAACAATTTAAGACTCCCGCCCTTTCAAGACCCTGTTTTCTCAGACTCTCTGTTCATAACCTCCGTAACTTTACCCCCATATAAAGACTACACCACTCCCTCCTGCTTGAGAGTGCGAAAACAAGCACGCACGCACGGGAGGCTTACTGTGCCTTTAAGACGCGTTCAAGAGTAGGTTGAAGACTCAGTTCTTCCCGTAGCTGGCTGCGACTTTCATGCTCGACGTGATGTGTTGTGCCCCAAAAGACATTCTTGTGCTGTGCTCTGTGAGAGGTGTTTTCTTTGTGCTTAATATCATTTTTTTTGACCTAGCTATTGATGTGTACATTGTTAAAACAGTTGTTTGTTGTATGTTTACCAGGGTTTGCTAGTGTGTGATAGGGTTCGTGTCCGTCTGTAGATGTTAGTTTCTTTGTTAGTCCTGTGTTGACAACTCTTCGACAAGCGCTTAGAACTGTACCCACGGAATACGCGCTATATAAGCTTCATATTGATTGATTGATTGATTGAGACCCGATTTGATCAGATTTTTTTTAGATCTGAAAAAGGGGGTTCCACTGTACTGCGTGCAGTGACGAAGGTCGCAGATCTTTTCTTTCTTTATTTGGTGTTTAACGTCGTTTTCAACCGTTCAAGGACAAGGTTATATCGCGACGGGGAAAGGGGGGAGATGGGATAGAGCCACTTCAAGACTCAAGACTCAAAGACTCAAAATGTTTACTGTCCTCATAAAAACAAGGAAAATTGCCTTACAGTGTCAGGCGATCACAGACATAAAAACATCACATGTATTAAGAATTAAACGATTGCACTTAAAACTAATAACTCTAGCCCGCTTCATATTTGCTGTAAACTTAGAATTAGAATTGCATTAAAACTTGTTAATTGTTTCTTGTTCACAAAAGCACTAATCAAAAAATTGCTCCAGGGGCTTGCAACGTAGCACAATATATGACCTTACTGGGAGAATGCAAGTTTCCAGTACAAAGGACTTAACATTTCTTATATACTGCTTGACTAAAATCTTTACAAACATTGACTAAAGGTCGCAGATGGCAGAAGTGGTCTGTGAGGACCGTTACGAACTCAGAATGGGATGGTGGGGGGGGGGGGGGGTGGTTAGGGGCGAAAGTGAAGTGGGGGGGAGGAGAGCGAGAGTGTGGGGGAGAGCGAGAGTGTGGGAGAGAGAGAGAGGGGGGGAGAGGAGAGAGGGGGAGAGAGAGAGGGGGAGAGAGAGAGGGGGGGAGAGAGAGAGGGGGAGAGAAGAGGGGGGAGAGAGAGGGGGAGAGAGGGGGAGAGAGAGAGGGGGGAGAGAGAGAGGGGGGGGGGAGAGAGAGGGGGGAGAGAGAGAGGGGGGGGAGAGAGAGAGATATATGTTGTTACGAAGAGAAGGAGAAAGCGAAGGGGAGGAGGGGAGGGGGTGGTGGTGTGGTTGTCATACAGGCACAGATACACTGGCACGCATACATTTATTTTGTGGACAGTGCTTGCACACACACACACACACACATACGCACGCACACACACACACACACACATACACACACACGCACATAAACAAGCACGCACGCACACACGCACGCACACACACACTGACGTTCCTTCAAAAGCAGTGCGACACTAGTATTGTACCCGTCTCGTCCCAGCATGCACAGAGTATACGGACACAGGTAAAACAGTCCACGACCGCTCATTAACGGACAATAAAAGAACAGTTATTGTCTTCTCAGGTGTGCACCTATTTATCAAAGCAGGTCGTCTCGTCCGCCAGTTAGCGCTCTTATGAAGTAATCAAAGACCACGGGTTGTAGTTAGTCCGGCTAAACGACTTCGGATCGCTAATCGTGATACTTCGACCTGTGCATTACCGACAGAACTGACAGAACACCCCACCCCCCACCCCCCCCTTCCTCATCTCTGTCAATCTCTCATTCTGACTCACTCTCTCTGTGTCTGTTTCTCTACGAATGATCGAATCTCTCTATATATCTCTGCCTTGTTGTGTGACCTTTGATCCGTGAACATATTTTCGTTATACTATTGTATTTCCCAATGTATCTGTTTGTTCTAAAAAGACATTTATATAAATTGTGTTCGCCTTTGGAAAGGGCCCAAAAGCCAATTCCAATAAACTTTCCGTGTTCTGTATTCTCTCTCCGTCTGCGGGTCTCTGTGACTAACTCTCTCTCTCTCTGTCTCGATCTCTCTCTCACTCTCTCTTTCTCTCTCTCTTTCTAATGCTATTTTTGTTGTTTTTGTCGATTGCTTAAAAAAATAGTAATAATGTTTTGTTTTTTGAAAACGTTAATGTGATGCTATGTATCAGGGATGCAACGATTATGCGTATAACTGCTTACAGATTTGCGTGTGAAAGGGCATGCTAAGTTTCATAACCTACATTTTTCTGCAGCTGCTCTTTAAAAACAACAAGAAACACTTTTTCCTTATTTTTGACCCTCTGAAATACCGAAATAAAATAAAATCCACAAGCAATAGATTAGTCTGCAAATAATTTTGAAATTTAGTATGAATCTTCCTTTTGACTTGAAAGCAAACATAATTTGGTAAAAGAAAAAAAACCCTCTGTCATTTAAACATGTTTTTTCAGAACCATTTGGTTACTATGTAGCAACTGTCACACTAGGCCTCCGGTGATATTTGATCACCTCCTGCAAAGCAACCAATTGATTAAATATCCCAATTTTTCCTGATTCCTGTGTGTGAAAGTGTTGACTTTAATAAAATTGAACTTTCAAGTTTCTGGGCAAAATTGTGTTTTTGCACTTTCTTGTCACACATCTGAGTACCTTTTCTGAAAACGACCCATAGATGGAGGGATGAATAGATGGATGACGGATGAATGGTTGGACAGACAGACGGATGATTAGATGGATGGAGGACAGAGGGACATGAGATGGATAGAAGGATGGATGGATGGATGGATGGATGGACGGAAGGATGACAGAGAGACATGAGTGAAGTGCGACAGAGACTGGATTTTGTGCTGATGCATTACTGTCCTTTTTCAAACGTTTTGCTGTTGTAAATGCCTGTTTCCACTGTCGCCATGTCGACTGTCATTACGATGATGATGATTTTTATTATGATTAATATTACTATGATTATTTTTCATGAAGCATGAATGTTGAAACTTTGTACACCCCGAATTGAAATGGGCCCAAGGCCTAATCAATAAACCATCCAGACTCCAGACTCTCTCTCTCTTTCTCTCACTCTTTCTCTTTCTCTCTCTCTCTCTCTCTCTCTCTCTCTCTCTCTCTCTCTCTCTCTCTCTCTTACACATATACACCCTTTACGTTAGCACTTTCTTTTTGTTTGGTGTCTTTCACAAATAACAGACAAAACCAGCTTTGCATTCATGCATAACAGACGCGGTCAATTAGACAGCCCCCCTTCCCCCCAATCATGCACGTGAATGAAAACAAACACACCTCTGTTTGTTAAAAAAACAAAAAAACAAAAACGCTCACACAAACAAAAACATAACAAACAAAGAAAGAAACCAAACAGAAACACGTCAACATAAGATCAAATATGAACACACGCAAATTTTACTGAAACAAAATGAAAAGTACCAATAATGCTGGTCTGTTTTTTGTCTCTTATTCCGATGTACCCATAATTATGGTCATAATACTGCATTTTACAAACAATACAAGTCGAAGAATTTTCTTGTAAACAGGAATGTTTTTTTAATCTCTTCCACAAATCACAAGGTAAAAATGGACGGATTTTGGTGAGTACAAAAACATAAATATAAACTCCAAACACACGTCACACAAATAACGTAATGCATCGTTATACTATCACATAAAACAAAATCATATTTCTTATAAAAAAAAACACACCAAAAAAACAATGTGGTTTCTGAACGATTTTTGTCAGTACAAAAAGTACAGGAATGTTGTCGTAACGTGTGTTAACCGCTTACAGCCCAGGCACAGTTCAAATAGGCAGCGAACTTCCAACCAACTTGGGTCTGACATAAACCGCTTGAAAGTTGAGGCCAAAAAAAAAAATTGTCTGTTTCTGGTAACATGGCTAAAAAAAATAGGGTCGGTAGGTAGGGATTTTTTTGTTTTTTTTATTTTTATTTTTTTTACCCCAAATGTAGACCAATAAAACTAACTTTAAAAATTGCGCAAAGAGACTGGATTCACTATACATAGAGACAAGACACTCAACACATTTACAAATCGTCAGCGGACTTTCGTTTTCACACGTTTTTGTTGTTCATTTTCTCACCCTGTCCTTTACCACCCCAAAGAAAATTAAAAAAATTTGAGTTTGGAAAAAAAATTTTTAGGGTCGGCGCCGAAATTTAGGGTCGGTCGGGTGACCAGAAACAGACTTTTTTTTTTTTTGGCCTGATGCAGAGATGGTTGCAAGTGTGCCATGTGAACAGCACTTAAGTCAACCTACACTGTGGGACACAAAGCCAAACTTATTCAGCACACAGTAGCACATGTAGAATAATCACAACTTTCAGAAGAATGTTCAGTGGAACCCCCCTTTAAAGGCCTCCAAAGATCTGAGGGAATTCAGTCTTTAGAAAGAGGGAGTCTGATAATTGGGGCACGCTTACAGAGGTTATCAACAGAAAGTCTGACAAAGCAGGGTCTTAAAAGGGGGAACTCTTCAATCGTTTTTTTTGTTTTTTGTTGTAAAGATGAGTTCCACTGTACTGATATTATACACACACATATTTTCTGTACATTACAAACAAACCAAGAAATCTGTTCTGCGATGTTCCACAGGAAAACGACAGACATAAAACGAAAAATGGCATTGATCACAATCTCGTGGACGGAAATGGACGGATAAATGACCTGTATTGTTTCCTATCACAGCAAGAAATGACAAGTTCTGACATCTTCCTCTGAAAAAAATCTGAAGGTGAAGAAATAATGAGTAGTCATTTTACAGACGAGCTGAGTAGTATAGATATCTATACTACTGAGCTGATAGGGTAATGCAAGGGAGGTTTTGACTGGGGAATAAACAGCGTTGAAAGCGTTAAAAGCCTTGCACATGACACATGTTTTAACGGTGTTGTTCTCAGACCTTGGTCTTCGGTCGCTGACGCATATTTGTGTTGATCTGACGCATTGTTCTGACCCCTGACTGGCCAATAGTTTTGACAAGTAGGAGATTGTCTGACAGAAACAAGTTTTATCAGCCCTGAAAGTCCAAACAATTGTGCACTAGCCAAAGTCTGGTGATTGTGAAACTCTACTAGCCAGAGAGCAAACTTTACCAGCCGAACCAACCATTTGTTTCAGCAACTTTACTCGCATTTGGCGAGTAGATGAACATGTCAAAATACTCGCCACTTTCAGGGCTGTTTATCCTACATACGTGAGAGAGACCACCCATTAGATAACTAAACCATGTACTCACACGTGTGTATATCATGTAAATGAGGTCATGCCAAAATACAGTAGCGTCTTTTTGCTTTGACGTCCAATATTTCACGAGGCTTTGGAAGAGATCGAGGTTCCGTAAGCTGCGTCTTCAATTTGGACGCTTCGACTGCGGGACGGTTGGAGCAAAAGACACTGAAGTACAATATGTAGGATAAACATAATGCTTCACGGCTTGCTGTGTCAGTCATGTAGTAACTAGTATTCTCTATTTCCGTAGCCAGGACAATTGGACCTATACATATTTTCAATCCAAATCCAACTGACCTGTTGATCTCTTTGTGTAGGAACAACACTGGTTTAGTACAATTAGCTTTAGTCTTCCACAAGCATATATGGACAACAAATGAAAAGAAAACGTACAAAATATGCGCGTTACAAAATAGTATGCGACGGAATGGGCTTTCGCTTATCTCAAAATACCCTTGTGGATAGGAGTACATTTTCTGCTATCAAAGTTGTCACAATGATCACATTATATCTCATCATTTGATGATAATGATAAAAGTTTATTTAAAAAAAAAATAAATAAAGAATTTACACAAAAGCTGGAAAAACCTTCACAAAATAAAATGCATTCTGTTTGACTTTTGGGATTGCCTTGTTAAAGGCACAGTAAGCCTCCCGTAAACCATCACAGATACTGTCAGGCTTTTACACACAGTACAAACACCCTTCCCTTTGAACGCTCACCAAACGGGAACATCCTAGGTGCCCTACGTAAAGAGCGAGCAATTTGTAAAGAATTAATTTTGCGCCGATTGCTCAGAGACAATCGGACCGTGGTGCGTTTTGGCGCTAGACCTAACTTTTAAAATCTAAATAATAAATTGACAGCTTGTTACACAAACATTCTTAAATCATAAAAGAATTCTTTTTTCATCAAGACAAGATCAGTACAATTCGAAGTTTTGAAAGTTTGAAAATAGAAAAGCCCGGAAGCAGGATCACGCAAGGTCGTGGTTCTCGTAGCAGACGACGGTTTAGAGGCATCGCCAGTTCCTCTGAACAGTCAAAAGCCATCGCTAGAGTTCTTGTGAACCACAGCCGTTTATTCCGTGCATAGTGAGAGGTACATAATAATGTGCTATTGCAGATAAGCTCACATCGAGTCGCATTCAAATGACTAACTGACGACTACATTGTGAAAAAGGGAAACTGGATCACACGGGTTTACGATGGCTCAGGGGTAAGATAAACCACGCAAAAATAAATTCTTTGAAAATTGCTCGCTCTTTACGGAGGGCACCTAGGATGTTCCCGTTTGGTGAGCGTTCAAATGGAAGGGTGTTTGTACTGTGTGTAAAAGCCTGACAGTATCTGTGATGGTTTACGGGAGGCTTACTGTGCCTTTAAGGCAAGTTGGCTTAGTTCGGTAATGTGAACCTCAACACATTCAGAAAATCTGCAAAGGCACTTTTTTTTTCTGGAATGCTAGGGAGTCTCTCTCCAAAATACATGCATGTGTTTGTACACAACATTAGACTAACACTTCTAAACGAGAAACAGCAGTCGTTTTAAAACACACACTCTCACACAAAGTGACCAAGGGCCATCAGATCAGCCTTGAAATGACCACCAGCTTCATAACCAGAGCTGGACTCCAAATGTAACCTTGGCGAACGACAGACGAAGAAGCCTTGAAATGTGCATCCACCTTTTCATGAAAGCAATCATGTTCACCATAAAACATCGGCCCAGGCGTTTGTACGGGTAGCAGAGCATTCCTCATTCTACAAACTAACAGCATGGCTAATTCCTGTGCAGAATGGAAGTAAGCGTATTTGAATCAATTCCGTAAGTCTTCTTCTGCGTTCATGGGCTACAACTTCTACGTACACTCGCGTTTGTGTGTGTGTGTGTGTGTGTGTGTGTGGGTGTGGGTGTGTGTGTGTGTGTGTCTGTCTGTGTGTGTGTGTGAGTGAGTGAATGAGTGAGTGAGTGAGTGAGTGAGTGAGTGAGTGAGTGAGTGAGTGAGTGAATGAATGAGTGAGTGAGTGAGCGAGCGAGCGAGCGTGCGTGCGTGCGTGAGTGCGTGCGTGCGTGCGTGTTTTGCACAAGCGCTTTATTACGCGTTTGACCGTTACTTCTCCATACTCCGTTTTCGGGGGAGGCGCCGGCGTGCCATAACTCATCGAAATCTGAAATGGATTAAATTATCTTTACCGTGAGTACTTGGTCTTGTGATAGCGTATACACACGAAGAGGGAAAAGGCACTAACAGGTCTGCACATAAGTTGACCGGGGAGATTGGAAAAAATCTCCGACCTTAACCTACCAGGCACAGCTGGAATTCGAACCCTGAACGGCGTCTAACCCACTAGCTAGGCCACTGCGCTCGTCGAATTTTGGAAGTGACACTTATGTCAATCTGCTGAAGTATTTCAGCAACAAATTCCCACTTTGCACAAAACGAAGCCACTTTTTTAGTACACGTCAGCATAAGACCAAGTACGCTCCTATGTCCTATAATTCATATCATAATTCGGTGGGTCATAGAAATACAAAAATACCCAGCATGCATCCTCCGAAATCGGCGTATGGCTGCCTAAATGGCGGGGTAAAAACGGCCACACACGTGAAATCCCACTCCTGCACTAACACAAGTGAACGTGGGAGTTTCAGCCCATGAACGAAGAAAAAGAAGAAGTTGTTGTCCAAGTGAAATCACGCTGTAAAAGCCTGGACAGGTATGAGGCGGTGACCATGAGAGTACACGCAGGAATGTCGGCACCTTTAACACATGTAGCAATCACGAATGGTGTGTCACAAATTCCACAAACACAGATCCAGCGCAGCTCCAATTGTACTGATAGATATCTGCCGCAAGAGTCAGGCCATTCATTCTCAACGTCGTTCCTTGACGTCATCATGACGTCACTTGTGTGCTGATGACGTGTCTGCTGCCGGGACGGGCTGTATCTCCATCTGGCTGCCGGGCATCAGACGGTCGAAGAACAACGCCAGAAGCTGCGAGGCCTTAAACACATAACAAAAAAATTCAATCAAATTGATGAAAAATGTAGTTGTGACCGTGCGGCCTCAACTTTTGTAAAGGACGTCATCAAATAGCAAAATCAAAAATCGGAGAAAAACGACACAAGCAAATACCCTCAAAAATGCGTACACCAATTTTTACCTAAAAAATCCGTTCGGTATTTTTGTGTGAAATGCTTTGCACTGACACACATATACACATACATAGGGAGACAAACCTCACCCGCAGCCCAGTCAATAATTGACTGAATGTAAACACACAGTGACGTTACAGCCACATTAAACACGAAAAAGGTTAAACCCGACATCCAACCAAAATCAAAGTCAACTACAGACTTCATAAAGCATCATTGCGTGGGCAGACCCCACACCAACCTTTACAAAGGGACACACTTTTCAGCAGGCTTCAAGGACAGGTTTGATCTTCGGGTATTTACAAGATCCGCAATAAGACTTGAAAACCGATCCAGACCTCTGCGAAAGCTCCAAGACCAGACGAGAGCTCTGTTGAAGCTCCAATGCCAATTAGAAAGCTCCAAGACCAGACGAGAGCTATGTTGAATCTCCAAGGCCAATTAGAAAGCTCCAAGACCAGACGAGAGCTCTGTTGAAGCTCCAAGGCCAATAAGAAAGCTCCAAGACCAGACGAGAGCTATGTTGAAGCTCTAAGGCCAATTAGAAAGCTCCAAGACCAGACGAGAGCTCTGTTAAAGCTCCAAGGCCAATAAGAAAGCTCCAAGACCAGACGAGAGCTATGTTGAAGCTCTAAGGCCAATTAGAAAGCTCCAAGACCAGACGAGAGCTCTGTTGAAGCTCCAAGGCCAATTAGAAAGCTCCAAGACCAGACGAGAGCTCTGTTGAAGCTCCAAGGCCAATTAGAAAGCTCCAAGACCAGACGAGAGCTCTGTTGAAGCTCCAAGGCCAATCAAAAAGATCCAAGACCAGACGAGAGCTCTGTTGAAGCTCCAAGGCCAATCAGAAAGCTCCAAGACCAGACTAGATCTCCCAGAAAGCTCCAACACCAAGCAAGCTGACCCTAACAGAATCTTGAAGACACTTCTAATAGGTGAGCCTTAAAATCATCCTCTTCTTCTCTACCCCCCCCCCCCCCCCACCCACCCACCCAATTGTTTTTTTTAATTTCCCCTTCTCGTTTCCAAAATAATTTAAACCGAGTATTTCTCCACAGCCGCGACTGCACGCTCAAAACAAACACTATTGTTCCTAATGCTATTGTCCTCCACCCCCTTCCAACGCAGACACACGCACACTAGTATTATTATTGCTATTCCACTGTCATTTTTTCGACGAAATGAAGGGGGAGGTGGGGAAGGGAGAGGAGGGGTGGAGGGGGCAGGGGGCAAATACAAACTGTCTTGGGGTGACCTCCGAATTAGCAA
Source organism: Littorina saxatilis (assembly GCF_037325665.1). Classification (NCBI taxonomy): domain Eukaryota; kingdom Metazoa; phylum Mollusca; class Gastropoda; order Littorinimorpha; family Littorinidae; genus Littorina; species Littorina saxatilis. The sequence goes on from NC_090252.1 coordinate 37,474,541, forward strand.
ATTGTTGGTTTCAGAGACAGCCAGAAAAATCCTCTTGACGACAAGGGCCAGAGAACATCCATCAACACAACCCTCATCATCTTTCTCCCCTTCCATCCCCCTCCTTCCCCCCCCCCTTCCCTCTCCATTCCCTCTATCCCCAAAAGTGAAAGCCGATCTGTGGTCCTGGGCATAACTCCACAAGCGAAACTGTGTCTGCTGAGTCACATGTTCCCGTGGTCATGATACCTTGTCATAACGTGTCCGGGTGCACCAATCACATTGGTTTTAACCTCGTCAAATACCGTAACAAAAAGGGAAGGAAAGAGAGGAACAGACGAAAACGATGCAGACAGGTCAAGCGGCGTTCTGTGTGTGTGTGTGTGTGTGTGTATATATGTGTGTGTGTGCGTGTGCGTGCGCGCATACGTGCGTGTGCGTGCGTGCGTGCGTGTATGTGCATGAGCACGGGCGGCCGCGCGTCCAGTATAACGAGTCCCTACAAAAAGTTAGACCAATCTTGCTGCCACTCAAAACCTCAAGTTAACGCTTTTTGACAGCCATAACGAAACTGTTGTGTATTTCACAGAGTGATTGTGTGTTCGTACGTGTATATATGTGTTTGTACGTGCGTGTGTGAACGTGCGTGAGTGTATGCGTAATAGAGAAAGAGTTATGGGACAGCGAGGGTCAGTGAGAAATCCGAACTCATTTCCTGTGTTTATAAGTCATCAGCGCCTTCACAGAGATAAGGAAATAAAACAAATTCTACCAACAGTCACCAACAAACAACCTCCAATCATAGTCCCGAACCTAAACAAGATTTTTCGACCCAGAAAAAATCCTTGCTCTTGAGGTATACCAACCAACTTCCCTGAAAAAATGTTTCTATCTGTACCTACAAGATAGGCTGTGCTCACAACCCCAGGCCACATCGTCTCAGCAACACACAGACCCACAATGCTGACCACCCGGAGAGAGAGAGAGAGAGAGAGAGAGAGAGAGAGAGAGAGAGAGAGACAGACAGATCAGACAGACAGACACATAGTGGTGGGAGAGAGAGAGAGGGAGGGAGGGAGACAGAAAGACAAAGAGAGGGACAGAGAGGAGAGACAGAGACAAAGACAGACGGGGAGAGGGACAGACCGAGAGAGATAGAGTGAGCAAAAGCATTGGACACCTCCTGTATTTGCAACCCATTAGAACCTTCAAACAGAAAAAAAAGGAAATAAAAACATATGACACCGGCCCTAATACCACAAACAACCGCAAAATCCCCTGCTCCTGTCACCAGACAAAAAAGCAAAAATCCTCACCCCTTTACATCTACCAAGAAAATCCCTGTCAACCAGACTTCCCCATCTCCAGCGCAGAGACTGTACCCACAGCCCCAAGGCAGAAGGTCCCGCCAACACATCCACGCTGATGGCAGACCGTCCCCGGATCGGATTGACCAATCAACTGACCGCGGCGGGTTCCAGTGTCCACTTGGCCGAGCAAACGATGGGCAAGACGTTTGATTATGTTTGAGTCCTTCCGTCTCCATCCCTCCTTCCTTCCACTCCCGACAATATAATCCATTTGCTCTTTCTAAAGCCCGGTTCACAATGCTCGATTCGACACACTTCGACTTATGCCGTTAAGAGGAACACATGATGATTAAGACTTTTGATTATTTTTGACTCCTTCTGTCTCCATCCCTCCTTCTTTCTCCTCCCTATAACAGACCCTTTGCTCGTTCTAAGGCACGGTTCACAATGCTCGATTCGACCCACTTCGACTTATCTTGGAAAGAGCAACAAATGATGATTAAGACTTTTGATTATTTTTGACTCCTTCTTTGCCCTTCCTTCATATACACCCTTTGCACTTCCTAAAGCGCAGTTCACAATGCTCGATTCGATCCACTTCGACTAATGCCGTTAAGAGCAACAAAGAAAGATAAAGACGTTTGATTATATTTGACTCCTGCCTCCATCCCTCCTTCGTTGCCCTCCCTATAACACACCCTTTGCTCTTCCGAAGGCACGGCCCACAATGCTCGATTCGACCCACTTCGACTTATCCCGGTAAGAGCAACACAGACAGATAAAGACGTTTGATTATGTTTGACTTCTTCCGTCTCCATCCCTCCTTCTTTCCCCTCCCAACAAATACGCCCTTTGCTCTTTCTAAGGCCCGGTTCACAATGCTCGATTGGATCAACTATGACTTATCTCGGAAAGAGCAACACAAGATGGTGAAGACGTTAGATTTTTAATTGACTCCTTCCGTCTCTAACTCTCCTTCTTTCCACTCTGGAATATTTCGTACCGACAAAAACAGATCAGAAATCGGAGACAAAATTCCCATGTGAAAACTACTTTTCTTTTTAAACTTCGCACCGACAAAAAAATTTCAGAACTTTGGAACAAAATCCCCAACAAAATCCCCGGTCATTCTCATACACAACAACAACTACCCCCCCCCCCCCCCCCCTTCCCCCGTATCTACAACAAATAAATACATAAATACAAAAAAATAAAAACAACAATAATAACAAAACAATGAATAAATAATTACATACATCAACAACAAAAACAGAAAATCGGTACAATAACCCTATATGAACACGGCCTTACCAGAATTAAACCGATTAACACCCCCCCCCCCCCCCCCCCCCAAACACACACACACCACCCATCCCGTCCCTGTCCACCCTCGACTGCTGTGTTAATCAGCGAGGGCTCGTGCCGGTCCGAGTGTCCGGTGCAATAAAAGCCTCCCCATCACCAGACGGGTCCAGTGTCCACTCACCAGCTAGCCATTGCCCGCAGGCGCCGCTTTGGGCATACAAGCAGTAACGGGAGGAGGAAGGGAAGGCGAAGGCGCGTTGGGAGTGGATGGGAGGTGGTGATAGGGGTGGTTTTAGAGAGTGATTGAGAGCGAGTGACAGACACAAACCTCCCCCCTCCCTCCACCCTCCCTACATCTTCACCCTCCAAATAGTAGATTTTCAAGAAATGCATTCATTCAAAATGAAATCCCACGTTGCACATCCCTCCCTCCTACCAATAGTAACTTTTGCTTTAAAAAAAAAATTATTACACATAAAAACAAAACTCCCCAACCCGCACAGAAGGCGTTGATGATGTTGATTGTTGGAATATGTCCAGTGGACGGATGGCCCTTTCCCACGAACATCTCCGGTCAAAATGGAATGGTGAGCCCAGTCGTTGCCGGACATGGGAAGGGCTGTACATTTAAAACAGATCTAGCGTCGCTCTGAATATAGCGAGACACTGCAAGAGAGTGTCAAAGACAAGGAGACATAATTATTGACTTTTGGTCAGAGAGAGAGAGAGAGAGAGAGAGAGAGAGAGAGAGAGAGAGAGAGAGAGAGAGAGAGAGAGAGAGAGAGAGAGAATGAGAGAGAGAAAGAGAGAGAGTGAGAAGGGTTGAGAGAGAGAGAGAGCAAGGGGGGGGGGGAGAGTGAGATAGAGAGAGAAAGCGAAAGAGAGAAAGCGAAAGGGAGCCCGGGGAAAGGACGGGGAGAAACAGAAAGCGAGAGAGAGAGACAGAGACAGAGACAGCGAGAGAGAGACAGAGAGACAGAGACAGAGAGAGAGAGAAAGAGAGAGACGTGCTGAGTCTCGTTTTGGCGCATGCCTCTATTTCGACCTTGAACTCTGATCCGTTTGGAACTGGCCTTGAACCGGTCCCCCACGGCGTCTCGATGAGAGAGCATGACATGATGTTCGACATTGTAAATCGCTGATTGGTAACAGATATTGACATCTGACTCTCTCTCTCTCTCTCTCTCTCTCTCTCTCTCTCTCTCTCTCTCTCTCTCTCTCTCTCTCTCTCTCTCTCTCTCTCTCTCTCTCTCTCTCTCTCTCTCTCACACAGTTCAGTGTCAATGAGTGTTGTGGGTGTGTACGTGTGGGTGTGTGTGTGTGTGTGTGTTTTAGTGTGTGTGTGTGTGTGTGTGTGTGTGGATGCGTGTGTGCCTGCGTGCGTGCGCACGCGTGCGAGTGTGTATGTGTGTGCGTGTTTGTACCTGCGCGCGCGCGTTATCGTGCATGACTATATGCGTGTTTGCGCTTGTGTACGTGCATGTCTTTGTGCATGTCACTAATGTCCTGACGAAATGTGTTCCACATGTTAACAAAGACAACCAGCTCAGAGCCTAACGCCCCTTCCCACCAGATAGGAGGAGACGAGACAATCTGTATTCCCAGGAGAAATTCCCACACAACATGGACACAGTAGTGGAGACAGGACAGTGGAGGTGACACGTCCACCACCACGTGACAACTACACCCTCCCTATCACACTTAAAGGCGCATTCCCAGGGCTGACACACACAAAAAGTGAAAAACCTGAAAGGCGGCCAGGGTCCACGGCGGTCCACTGTTTGGCTCATCAATTATCGAATTTCACTACGAATTCCCTTCACTTGCAGGAAACTGACATGATTTTCTCCCTCAAGTAAGTGTACCGCTTTGAGGGATAGCCAGTGTGGAGTTAATGCAAGATCAACAAAGGCCGGTGAGAGAACTGGTCTTGATGAGAAAACTGATCTGGTCACACCGGTCGTGCTAATGTAATTACAGACCGCTCTCTCCCACGGGACAGGGGCAGGGTGGACTGGACTTCTGACCAACACAGCACACCTCTCTTGGTTTAAGCGTGTTTTTATTATTTTCTTGTATACATGTTATATACAGTAACAACATTAAGAACGTTAACAAGCAGACTGCTTATGGACACGTTCCAAAACTAATAATCAATACACATTCTGATAACAAGACATGGCGAACAAGTGATAACTTCAACCCTTTTCTTTCAAAATATTTCATAATAATTTCTTACGTTTTATCTGGACAGAGGTGTACTCAATTTCGTCGATAGAGAGTGCTAGAGAAAACGGGAGAGAGAGAGAGAGAGAGAGAGAGAGAGAGAGAGAGAGAGAGAGAGAGAGAGAGACAGACAGACAGACAGACAGACAGAGACAGAGACAGAGAGAGAGTCACAAACAGAGAGTGAAAGAGAGGGAGAGAGAGAAAAGGAGCGAGAGAGAGCGAGAGAGAGAGGAGAGAGAGGAGAGAGAGACAGAGACAGAGAGAGAGAGACCCAGGAAGATACAGACAGACAGACAGACAGACAGACAGAGACAGGGAGAGAGAGAGAGAGAGAGAGAGTCACAAACAGAGAGAGAGAGAGAGAGAGAGAGAGAGAGAGAGAGAGAGAGGAGAGAGAGGAGAGAGAGACAGAGACAGAGAGAGAGAGACCCAGGAAGATACAGACAGACAGACAGACAGACAGACAGACAGGCAGACAGAAATACAGAAAGAGGGAGGAATTAATAAACCCAAACTACAAAGGTACGCAATCACAAGCACCTCAAAGAGGCAAAAACAACCAGATCACACACAAAGATCCCAGACCAACAAACACATCAACACAACACAGCGACATTCCTCCGACCACAGAAAACAATCTCCGCAGCATGTGTCCCCCCAATAAAACATGCCATAAACACCATCACCCTGTAGGTCAGTTAATTAAAGCGCGCAGTTAATTAAAGCGTGGGTTATATCTATCACATACACATAAAACCCTGCAGTGCTGCCCGTGAGGACATATGCCCAAGCCATTAAGAAGACATGATCTCCTCAATACGCGGTCCCTTCATTAGCTGCGTTTAATTACTTAGCGGGAGGGTCACGAACCTGTGCAGTTCACATAACACCTCGATCCTCGCATGAGTGATTTCTATGCGCTGGACTCCTTATTGTGTGAGCCATGATGTTCACCACCACCGACATTTTCAGGCTTGAACAAGACCATCCTTACACGTAAACGCATAGGCCTGTCAACATTAAGTCTGCTGCTCTTGTGTCTAAACTAACACTCTCTGTCTCCTCTCTCTGTCTCTCTCTCTCTCTCTCTCTCTCTCTCTCTCTCTCTCTCTTTGTCGTGCAGTGGACATTTGTTATTGTCAAATGTAATTGCCCAAATGACATCTTTGTCAACCGGCTCCACTAACACACCCCCCCCCCCCCCCTCACTTTCACACAGAGCCCAGGAACTTCGTTTCGCTTCCAACCGCTCCTGCATTTCAGTTGAAACAAAAATGTATGCGCGCTGCGACATCGAACACAGACCAGGACAGACAGACATACAGATACGCACGCACGCACGCACACACACACACACACGCACGCACGCACGCACGCACGCACGCACACACACACACACACACAAAGAAACACACCATAGAGAGGAACTGATATCAGAACAAAGTTACAAAACAGAGAGGCTCATCATAACGGGTAAACAAGTCGCGTAAGGCGAAAATACAATATTTAGTCAAGTAGCTGTCGAACTCACAGAATGAAACTGAACGCAGCAAGACCGTATACTCGTAGCATCGTCACTCCACCGCCCGTGGCAAAGGCAGTGCCCGTGGAATTGACAAGAAGAGCGGGGTATTCGTTGCGCTAAGAAGGATAGCACGCTTTTCTGTACCTCTCTTCGTTTTAACTTTCTGAGCGTGTTTTTAATCCAAACATATCATATCTATATATTTTTGGAATCAGGAACCGACAAGGAATACGATGAAAGTGTTTTTAAATTGATTTCGAAAAAAAAAATTTGATAATAATTTTTATATATTTAATTTTCAGAGCTTGTTTTTAATCCAAATATAACATATTGATATGTTTTTGGAATCAGCAAATGATGGAGAATAAGATAAACGTAAATTTGGATCGTTTTATAAATTTTTAATTTTTTTTACAATTTTCAGATTTTTAATGACCAAAGTCATTAATTAATTTTTAAGCCACCAAGCTGAAATGCAATACCGAACCCCGGGCTTCGTCGAAGAGTACTTGACCAAAATTTCAACCAATTTGGTTGAAAAATGAGGGCGTGACAGTGCCGCCTCAACTTTCACGAAAAGCCGGATATGACGTCATCAAAGACATTTATCAAAAAAATGAAAAAAACGTTCGGGGATTTCATACCCAGGAACTCTCATGTCAAATTTCATAAAGATCGGTCCAGTAGTTTAGTCTGAATCGCTCTACACACACACACACACAGACACACACACAGACACACACACGCACACACGCACATACACCACGACCCTCGTTTCGATTCCCCCTCGATGTTAAAATATTTAGTCAAAACTTGACTAAATATAAAAACGGGCTGGGGGTTAGGGGTATAGCAGGGGAAAGGGGGAGGGGGCAGCACAAAATCACAGCCAACTGAGCAAAGTCGATGTGAAAGATTAATCTTTTTTGCACAGCCGACCGACCGCTGCACTGCTATTTATGTATTTTAAACCTGGCGTCAACACTACATTGACATTCACACGATTAAATGAACAAAAAGTGCTGACTGGCTAATTCAATGAACGCGGTCAGCTGTACGGATGACTAATGCAGTGATCAATTTGGTCCGCCAACCTCAATCCGATATAGGAGAGTGCTTATTGGTATAAACTGTACGTATGGCTTCATAACGACGATGTTTGAGGTTGTCCACGATCAAACAGCATTGCTGATTATAAACATGTAGCACAACGAACATTTACACAAACGAGCGCGTGTGAGCGCGCGCACACACACATACACACACGCACACACACACACACACACACACACACACACACACACACACACACACACACACACACACACACACACACACACACACACACACACACACACACACACAGCCCTAGGCAGATCTTTGCTGCTGTATACATGAAGGCTTCTATGATACCTTTAAGTCTTAACAACAACAATAAAAATCCCGTTGACCAGGTCCTTAACCCTCACCAAAACAGTCAAAAGACCCTATCACTAACAGTGTTCCAAGCACTCGTAATCTCTCGCAAACTTCAGAGCATAGCAAAGCATGTGGTACAGCGATCTCGCCCGAGCTGCAAAAGCCGAGGTTCGAAGTTCTCGCGACGTTCAAAGCATAACAAAGAGCGTGTTTCGCGGATATCTCGCGAGAGCTGCTCAGATACCGAAAACGTCAATTCAGTACCATCTGTCTGCGACGATAAAAGTAGTGCTCAGTGGATACCGACCGCTGTAGCATCATTGTGCTTGTCGGGTCATGCATATGGATGAATGTCTTCATCGCCATCACAAACCTCCAGGCCCTATTATGTCTAATCCCGCCACTGCAAAGAACACGGTCATCGCCGCCAGCTGTCCATCATCTGGGGCAGGTTACATGGGCCAGCAACACAGTCGGTCAACTGTAGTTTTAACGATTTTAACTATGTGTTGTGTTGGGCTCTTTTTCGACAGTTGATAAAGGACTTAACTGACGCCAAAAGAAAAAGAAAAAAAAAGTACATTCAATAATTGGAAAACAGAATATGCTCACCAAAACAGTTTTGGAAATAAGGACTGGCGGACAAGTCAATTCTTTCTTGAAAAAAAAGGAGTAAATTCCAACGACATTCCACCAATTGAATGTAAGATTCCAGTCGGCCGACTGTGCTTTTTGCACGGTAAGTTGCCTAATTACAGTGATGCCCCCCCCCCCCCCCCCCCCCACCGAAACATGTTCGGACACCCGCAATCGGGTGACAAAGAGGTGGTTTGACCGTTAGTGTGACCACAGCGAGTCCATGAAACTGGCTCGGGTGGCCAGAATGGTCACTTTGGTTCAGTTCACAGGATATTCCATCAAAGTGCATGGCCGAAGCAGGTTGATCGAATGTCAGAAGTACGAACATGTACTCAGAAGTGTTCCACTTTTGAACACATTTCTGTAACAAGTTTTGAACGCATTGTGACATAGTACATAGTTCCACTGGCAAAAAAGCACACATAGTGTTCAAATGAACACTATAATGTGTATTAAGTGTGCCTCTTTTGCTATATTCTATGTCACAAAGTGTTCACAACTTGTTACAGGAGTGTGTTCAATCTAGGACCACTTCTGTTTTGAGTGTGCATCCGTGCCAAGAAAATCGGCTGAAAAACAAAAGTTGTCGTTACTGGGCAGGGTCGATATGGGAGGTTTTATACTGTATCGTAATACGCGTACCCCACGTGATGGCGCTAATATTTTTTCAAACTGGTACACAAACTTTTATGATGAAAACTATCCAGAAAAAAAGGTAGGCTGGTCATTGGAACCAGTAAGAGTCCAACTCAGAGTACTGGTTTTGTTGTTTTACCAGCGAAAAAAACGGTAGTTCTAAAAATCAACCGGTATGTTATACCGGCAGCCAATTATTTTCCGGTATTTTCTCATTTCAACCGGAGAAAAAAAACGGTAATTACCGGTTAACGCCAATACTGGTACCCTCTTTCTTCTACTGCAGTAGTAATACAGATGTACGATACTTGAACCGACCAGCCTCGGCCATGCCCTTTGATTCAAGCTGCGCCTGCCAAACGGTTGTGTGACGTGTCTAGTGTGTTGGCGAAGTGTCTTGTGCTTGTCACTTCTCGCTTTCAGCCCTCACCGCTGGCTAGCACCGTCTGTCCTTTTTAGGACAATGCGAAAAGAGAGCAGAATGCGTCAGTCTCTCCTGCCAGTACAATAACCTCTCCACAACAAGCCCTATGTAGTGCCTCCATCGCGGCGACAGGCGTAAACTGGGTACCGCAAGGCCCCAGGCTAGACTACAAGGACTCGGAGGAGGTTGGCCCCTAGACGTGCGGCATGCGGGCCCACCGGTGTGTGGAAATGCCCAGGTGCCCACGAACCAACCTCCAGCTATGGGTCAAATAGCCGGGCAGGATAGGCTCGTCAACCCTGGCAGGCAGCTATCCTAAGAGAAGACCACTCTGAATTCAAAACGAGGGTAGAGGAGGCTCATCATCCATGGAAGGAAACTCGTCTAGGAGAAGGAAAACTCCGAAATGAAACCCACGCAGTCCCTCGAAGACGGAACGGCACTGGCCTTTTTTAGGCGGGGAGCAGACCGGGTGCCTACACTATCCTCGACAAATGGTTGTGTCATCAACGAATCAACGTGATGGTGTCGATTCAAGCTGCTGTGGTTTGGTTCAAAAGCTTCTGTGTTAGCATAATGCCGTGAAAAACCGCTTTCTGTGGTCTAACGATGTAGGAAGACTATGTGATATTTATTATAGAACCTTCTGTCGTGTTACTCCTTGTAACGAATATAA
>NC_090252.1:37484882-37562382 GCF_037325665.1 Littorina saxatilis
CTCCCTATCAGCGTACCTAAAACCTGCAAACCTGCAAAATAAAAAGCCAAGTGCAGTCCGAACACACACACACACACACACACCACACACACTAACACCCACACACCCAAATATCTCAGCTTACCCGAAACAACCCAAAAATTAAACCCAAAACAAAGTTTTAAATCAAAATGGCGCTCATGGACAATTTTTGAACGGCAGTTTAAAACAAAACAGGGGCGCCTTGACAATTTAAAGCCCTGGCACCGAGTCAGAAAGCACGGGGTGGGGTAAAGGCAGGCGTAGTGATTCAATGCGCCTTGAAGGCGACCCACAATTATGGATGCGCTGCTGCCTCATAATCAAGTTTGCACACAACACTTTGGGCGCTCAGGATGGCCGCGCTCCAATCAATTTGGGTGCGATTTGAAGAAAATTGAGAGAGAGAGAGAGAGAGAGAGAGAGAGAGAGAGAGAGAGAGAGAGAGAGAGACAGAGGGCGGGGAGACAGAGAGAGATAGGGGAGAGAGAGAGAGAGAGGGGGGGAGAGAGAGAGAGGGACAGAGTGAGTGAGAGAGAGAGGGGGGAGGGAAGGAGAGAGAGAGAGGGAGAGGGAGAGGGAGAGAGAGAGAGAGAGGGAGAGGGAGAGAGAGGGAGAGATAGAGAGAGTGAGGGAAAGAGAGAGAGAGAGGGAGGGAGAGAGAGGGAGGGAGAGAGAGAGAGTGAGAGTGAGGGGGAGAGAGGGGGAGAGAGAGAGAGAGAGAGAACGAAAGAGAGGGAGGGAGGGAGAGAGAGAGAGACAGAGAAAGAGAGTGAGTTAAGGGTTTAGGTGAAAGAAGGGGCTAGCGTTGGTTAATTCAGAACTATTAGCCACAAATGCACCAAACAAACAAATCCAAAGAAAAAGGGAAACTGCTGAGCAAACTCACCTGCTTAAGGTCTGCAGGACGACGCAGGTCTTTACCGTAAGCTGATATAACTGTCTGGGCCTCCTCGCTCCTACAAAGAAGAAACCCACAATAGATTAAATAAAATTTCCCGAAAGCGACGTTTGGCTGCCTGAATGGCGAGGTAAAAACGGTCATACAATTTAACACCCACTCATGCAAAAGTGAATGTGGCAGTTTCAGCCTATGAACGAAGAATAAGATTACATGCAGGGATGGCCAAATCGTCCGCCCGGTCACCAGGGGCGAGTAAAAAATCCACCGAGCACGAGCCCGGCTGGCCAATGAAAATTCTGGTCAAATGCGACCCTTTTGGTTGTAATATCGGGATTTAAAGCCATATTAACACTGCAGATCAACTGTGGTATGTATCGGGCCAGCAACATTTCTGTCGGCTAGTGAACCTCTTGAAGCTTCAAGTGTAACAATGAAATTCTTTTTAAATTTTCATCGTAGCAAATGGTGTCAACGTGTAGCATTGTCAAACATTTATTTGCACGTCCACATTTACGCGATCTTGCGTAAAAATATACATTTTTTAACAAGTTTATCCAGAAAGCAGGAACATGCGTCAATTATTAGAGAGTGTCTGCAGGACCACTTTTCAGTGTAGACAATGTTTTATGAACCATATCCTGACCACTACATGGAGTGGGAGCAGTACCAGCACTCACAAGAAAGAGGCAACTGTTGCATACTTGTGATTATTTGTTTGAGCGTAGCAATTTTAAGCTTTGTGTAACGGAGTAGCAATTTGTCTTAAAACGTAGGAATTGTTACGCTAGCTGAAAGCGTACCAGTGGGCACCTCTGACAACCACTGTAAAAAGCAACAAATCAATCAATCAATCAATCAATATGAGGCTTATATCGTGCGTATTCCGTGGGTACAGTTCTAAGCGGAGGGATTTTTTTTTGATTTTTTTAAAATGTTTTTATGCAATTTATATCGCGCACATATTCAAGGCGCAGGGATTTAGCTCAGACAAATTTAGCTTTACAGGCACAGTCCTTCTCATGTAAACGATTGGGCCGACTATCTCAGATCTGGTAAGGCTTTTACATGGGACGGGACCCGCCCTCCACTTGGACTCATACCAACAATCAAATGCCTTGGATGCTTTATGTGCAGAGTGGGATTTTTGTTGTTGATTTCATTTATCAAAATCCACTACGTTGGTAACCGGCACGGTTGGCCTAGCGGTAAGGCGTCCGCCCCGTGATCGGGAGGCCGTGGGATTCGAACCCACCGGCCGGGTCATACCTAAGACTTTAAAATTGGCAATCTAGTGGCTGCTCCGCCTGGCGTCTGGCATTATGGGGTTAGTGCTAGGACTGGTTGGTCCGGTGTCAGAATAATGTGACTGGGTGAGACATGAAGCCTGTGCTGCGACTTATGTCTTGTGTGTGGCGCACGTTATATGTCAAAGCAGCACCGCCCTGACATGGCCCTTCGTGGTCGGCTGGGCGTTAAGCAAACAAACAAACAAACAAACAACGTCGGTATATTTATATGTGTCCAAATGGATGGATAGTACGTCTTATCCCATGAAAAAGATCTGAGATAGTGAGCAGAAGTTTGTTTGTTTGTTTGTTTGTTTGTTTGTTCGTTCATGGGCTGAAACTCCCACGGCTTTTACGTGTATGACCGTTTTTACCCCGCCATTTAGGCAGCCATACGCCGCTTTCAGAGGAAGCATGCTGGGTATTTTCGTGTTTCTATAACCCACCAAACTCTGACATGGATTAAAGGATCTTTTTCGTGCGCACTTGGTCTTGTGCTTGCGTGTAGACACGGGGGTGTTCGGACACCGAAGAGAGTCTGTACACAAAGTTGACTCTGAGAAATAAATCTCTCGCCGAACGTGGGGACGAACTCACGCTGACAGCACCAACTGGATACAAATCCAGCGCGCTACCGACTGATCTACATCCCCGCCCTCAGTGAGCAGAAGTGTTTTGCAAGGGAAGGTCTGTGCTAATTAACATCAGCCTCAATGAAACAATCACAGGAACACAAAACAGACAAATGCATTTCTGTTGGGTCGGACTGTCAATTAACTTCCGAGGTGCAGAGAGAAAGTGTAAGGGAGATAACTGCAAAACTGGAATTAGTCATGATCCTCTTTCTTTTCTACTTCTAGCCTCCCCTTTTTGGTGAAAAGGACACTGGTCGCAAAAGGAATAGTAAACCCATCGCTCATCAATCAGTGAAGCCAAAGCGACGCCATGTTAGTACACCAGAAACAATTAAACCATGCAGCTATTATGCTGCAAGCAACATTACGGACTGGGAATATATTTCTTTGCACTTCTGAGACTCGGAGGCTAGAGCTTATCAAGTCAAGTCCCAAAAGGCAAACAAAACACTGTATACAGTTGAACCTGTCCTGGTGACCACCTCTCAATAGCAACCACCTCTCAATAGCAACCACCTCAAAGAATCCATGATGATCTTTTGTTTGTGTGTAAAATACCTTTAATCTGAGCAGCTCAAGCAAGACATCCGTCCCACATGCTCTTTGCTATGGTTTAAATGTCGCGAGAGCTTTGAACATCGAGTCTTCGTATCTCTAGCAAGATATCAATCCCACACACTTTGCTATGCTTCATGTGAGCTTATGAGAGCTTGGAATATCAAGAAGATAGATTTCATTTTGCTTAGCAAACATCCGTCTATAAAGACCTTTTTTGATCAGTCCCAGTTGCATGGTGGTGATAGACAGGTTTCACTGTATTTCTGTACTATCCTTTGTGTTTGTGTCAGCGTGTGTGTGCCTCTGTGTGTGTGTGTGTGTGTGTGTGTGTGTGTGTGTGTGTGTGTGTGTGTGTGTGTGTGTGTGTGTGTGTGCCTGTGCCTGTGCGTGTGTGTGTGTGTGTGTGTGTGTGTGTGTGCATGTGTGTGTGTGTGTGTGCGTGTGTGTGTGTGTGTTGCATGTGTCTGTGTGTGTGTGTTTTCAGCAGCAGTACTGTAGTTGAGCTATTTATGTATAATAAATATTTTTACTTGTGAGCTTTGAAATTCATGTATGTGCATTGCAAATTTTGTAAATTGTATTAGTTTATTTTGATGTGTTTAATTATTTGACTTGGAATTATGTGGGTTAAAACTTTCCAAAGTGTATAAGTATATTATGATGTGTATTATTTGATTTGGAATTGTGTACAGAATAATTTATTTACGCATGTTTTTATTATGAGGCACTTAGAACTGTTTAAGGATTTGCTTCAAATAAATATCCTCATTATCAATATTATGAATTAAAAAGCTGTACTCACGTGCCAAGCGTGCTCTCAAAGGCAACAACAGCGTTGTCCCTCTCCAGCGCCAAGACTAAGGATGGTCCGCATGTTAACTGAGACACCTGGGATAAACAAACAAGAGAAGCAAATACTTATACGACTCACCACCTGTAATGAATCACAGTGGAACCGTCATGAAATTACACGATGATAGTGTGTCAACGTTGATATAATTTTTTGGTATAGCGCTGCATTGGCTGTTAAGGTAAGTATTCATGTGGAAACGGACACAGCATTGCAGTGACAGTGTACTACAGAATGACCAACTCACGGCCTCAAAGCTGCCGCTGTGCAGAATGTGTAGGAACTGCTCCGCTTGCTGCTGGCTCATCCACACCATGCGAGCTCCCACCAACTCAAACCTGCACACAAAATAATCCATTATCATTTTTAACGCACAAACCACATACACACTATGAGTAAAAGACAAAGGGCGTTATAGCAAGCTGATCCAGCCAAAACATGTCCAAATGAACGCACAAACTTTGGGAATATGTATCTTCTTCTTCTTCTTCAGCGTTCCAGAAATTCTGGTGACGTGCGAGCTCGTTTGCCCATTTGCGTTCCCCACACTACTCTGAGAGCATAGTCAGCTTCACTTCGTTTTCGTTGAGAAGGCATGCTGGGTATTTTCGTGTTTCCATAACCCATCGAACTCCGACATGGATTGCAGGATCTTTTCCGTGCACACTTGGTCTTGTGCTTGCGTGTACACACAAAGGGGGTTAAGTCACTAGCAGGTCTGCACATAAGTTGACCTGGGAGATCGGAAAAATCTCCACTCTTAACCCACCAGGCGGCAGCGACCGGGATTCGAACTCACGACCTCCCGTTTAGGAGGCCGACGTCTTACCACTGCGCCACTTCGCCCGTCGAATATGTATCTAAAAATGCCTAGCTTGAGGTATACCCGTTACACGATTATTTTTTAAGACCCCCCAATTTAAGACTAACTCCCTTTTAAAACCCTGTTTTTTCAGACTTTTTGTTCATAACCTCTGTAAATTTACCCCCATTGTAAGACTCCCACCCTTTTAAGACCCAATTTTCTCAGTTTTTTTGAGGTCTGTATATATATGTGTTCTTCTTTCACAGGCGTTCTGTCCCTCCTTGGTAAGACTTGATTTTCTCTTTTTTTAAAAATTTTTTTTTAAAGGGGGGTTCTATGTACAACAAAAAAGTGAGACAGACGCCTTACCCTCGGCTAAGCAAAAGGGAGAGAATGTCTTCGAACGGCGCCTCTTTGCCGCCATCCCTGCAGCACCTCCTGGTGAGCGACGGAGGGAGCACCAGACACGTCGTCTGCATCAGCAATGTGTGCGCCTCTGTGTGAAGGAGAAAACAGGGAGAGCAGAAAGTGTTACGGGTCATTGCTCTGGTGAACTAGACCATACAGTATACACTGAGAACGGTGTTTGTGTGAGCAGGACATTTTTCTGTGTTCTTCCGTTTGTGTGTGTGTGTGTGTGTGTGTGTGTGTGTATGTGTGTGTGTGTGTGTGTGTTTTGTGTGTGTGTGTGTGTGTGTGTGTGTGTGTGTGTGTGTGTGTGTGTGTTTGTTTTGTGTGTGTGTGTGTGTGTGTTGTGTGTGTGTGTGTGTGTGTTTGCGTGTGTGTGTGTGTGTGTGTGTGTGTGTGTACTTGTGCGTGCATGTGTGTGTATGTGGGTACAGATGTGTGTGTGCATGCGTGCGTGCATACATGTGAATGTGTATGTGTGTGTGCATGTGTATGTGTGTGAGTACATGACACGTCATCTGCATCAGCAATGTGTACACCTCTGTGTGAAGGAGAAAACAGGAAGAGCAGAAAGCGTTACGGGTCATTGCTCTGGTGAAATAAACCATTAAATACACTGAGTACACAATGCAATGTTAAATATACCAAAGTAAAATATCATTTTACAAATTTGTCACTTTACAAATCACATACACACACACTGTGACACACACAAACTGTGACACACACACACACACACATACACACACACACACACACACACACTCACACCAAAGCAAATAATTAACACATACATATCCATGTAAATATACAAACTGTTAAATGTATGTAAAGAGACATCCTAACTTACTTTGCTCAGTGACAGAGATATGGGGCATCCCAGGTTTGTCTTGTAGATTGGCGTCAGTGCGCACAGCATGTCGTCTTTTGTGGAAGTTTACGTCCATCATGCCGTCCACTGCTGGACACGGGATCTACACACAGAGTTTGTGGAGAACATGACATTTCAGTTTTAGAACTTTTATCACCACATTGCTGGGAAATTCAGCTTATTTCCTCCCAGTGGACAGCTAGCAGTAACAAGAGTCACACTACCTAGGTGTTTGTCTATCTGTGTGTTTAGGTGTCCCCCAGTGGACAGCTAGCAGTAACAAGAGTCACACTACCTAGGTGTTTGTCTATCTGTGTGTTTAGGTGTAATCGGCCATCTCCACTTCTGACAGAATTAGGCAAAAAAGAAAAAATAGTCTGTTTACGGTAACCCGACCGACCCTATTTTTTTCGCGCGACCCTAGACTTATTTTTGGCATTTGGGAAAAAAAAAAAAAAAAACCACACAATAACGTAAAAATATGGTTTTTTGGAAAAAAAATAAAAATAAAAAAAAATCCCGACCTACCGACCCTATTTTTTTGGCCTATGTTACCGTAAACAGACCTTTTTTTTGGCCTTACCAAGGTCTTTCACGTAACACAGTGTTGACACGAGGGTGGGACATGGATAACATTCTCTAAGTCTGCCCATAAAGTTGACCCATGTTTATCCTGGCCTGGATTTGAACCAACAACCCAAAGCTCTGCCAAGTCCAGTGTTCCACCAACTAAACTACCAGGACCCTCATAACAGTGAAATATTAGCCTAGCTTTTCGTGAATCCAAAACGGTTTGAAAACGTTACTAAATAAACTGTCTGTCTGTCCATCTTGGCTTAATTCGCTCTGTCTCTGCATGTACCTCTGTGTTGGTCACTCTCTGTCTCTGTCTGTCTGTTTGTCTCTCACACCCACGTACCCACACATTCGGTGACAGTCAGATTGAGAGCGAGAGGGACAAAGGACAGACAGACGGACAAAGGTAGAGAAAGAGACAGACAGACAGACTGAGAGAAAAAAAATACAGAGACAAGAAGGTATACACAGGTGTGCACAAACACAGACACACCTATAGACAAACTCACACAGACCGACAGACAGACAAACACACACACACACACACACACACACACACACAATGTCGCACACACACACACACAAACACAGACACACCTATAGACAAACTCACACAGACTGACAGACAGAAAGACAGACAAACACACACACACACACACAATGTCGCACACACACACACACAAACACAGACACACCTATAGACAAACTCACACAGACCGACAGACAGAAAGACAGACAAACACAGACACACCTATAGACAAACTCACACAGACCGACAGACAGAAAGACAGACAGACAAACACACACACACACACACACACAATGTCGCACACACACACACACAAACACAGACACACCTATAGACAAACTCACACAGACCAACAGAAAGAAAGACAGACAAACACAGACACACCTATAGACAAACTCACACAGACCGACAGACAGAAAGACAGACAGACAAACACACACACACACACACACACACACACACACACAATGTCGCACACACACACACACAAACACAGACACACCTATAGACAAACTCACACAGACCGACAGACAGAAAGACAGACAAACACACACACACACAATGTCACACACACACCCACACACACACACACATACACACACACACACATACACACACACACACACACACTATCCCAGAATGTAACAGGTATACACCACAAGCCACCAGTACCTGTTCCATCTGCAAGTCATAGGTAGGGTTGCAGCACAGACCGTCAGGGAAGAACGCTCTCTGGTCCCACATGGCTTCAATGTGTGTGCGAGAGGCTGGAACAAAAAGGTTCAAGTCAATGATGTTGACAAAAATATGCTGCTGCTGTGATGATGATGACAACGAAGATGATGATGGGGAGGCGGAAGGGAAGGAGAAAAACTTTGCAATGAGTATGTTTTCTCTCATTTGTGTAATTATCTGAAAGCTGGGTCACGTGCATGGTGAAATGTTGCGTAAATATTTCATTTTCTGGTGTTGTGCACATTTCTTTTCTTGTACCACTGACACAAAATTAATCTTGTCAAAGTCAAGTCAAAGTCAAAGTCAAAGAGTTTATTTACCAAATGCAAAGCACAGGATTTTGTTATGGTGTATGCATAAAACTTCACACTCCTTCCACACGCATATATCATAATAACTATGTACAGATAAAGTGTTCAATTTCACTGGGCCTATTTACGTGTGTATACCAACCAGACAGTTCAAAACGGACTGGTTGTTCTTTTAGCACCAATTTGACAGGAGTAATCACAGGTTGCATGGATAAAGATAAATGAATTCCCTAAAATCATATCTAAAAATATAGTCATCAATATAATAAATCCGAGTACATGCTAACACAGTTATTCAAAGGACACAACCCTTACATCTATTAAGATATTTCATTTGTTCCGTGTCGACAGTGACGCAATTTGAAGCCCCAGCATGCACGAAAATGCACAAAATCTACATTTCTTTAAAATGTACAGCAATCCTCAGCAAAGTGGAAATGAATATTGCAATAATGTACAGTCAACCATTCCCAATACCACCATCCCAAAGGATCTCCATTGACATTTTTCCCTGTTCAATTCACCTCAATGCCACAATAAACACCTGTCTACAAGGACCTGTTTTAACTGGTCCCATGGGTGTCCGTCATTAACAGGTTCGACCGTGACCTGAATGCCAACCTTCAGAACTGAACACTCACCGAGAGACAATGACCCTCATCACAAACCGCTGGGCGTCGACCTTCAAAGAGAAGACAGACAGCTAGCTACCAGCCCACCCAAGAACCCATCCTCCATCTGACTCGAGCAGAACAGACGGCCATCTTCCGCCTTTGTACGGGACACTACGGTCTGAAGGCACACCTCAAAAGGACAGGCGTTGCACCTACAGCTCTGTGTGACTGTGGCGTCAGGAAGAAGAGATTCTGCAGCACGTTCTACAAGCATGTCCTCTGCTTGCCCCCCTGCGCGACCAGACCTGGCCAGAGAGGACAACTCCTGATACAGGGGACTTCCACTAAATCGCGGTCCACTATATCGCAAATTCGGCTATATTGCGAAGACCTCTTGGACCCTGAAAAAAACAGGACCAACCTTTAAAAACAAATTTTTTTTTGTTTAAATTTTAACCGCGGACTCCCCTTTCACCCATTGTTTCGCGAATCGGATATATCGCGATCTCAAATCTTTGGACCCCAAATACCGCGATATAGTGGAAGTCTACTGTACTAAACTTTGGGGAACTGTACACTGGAAGACCTGCGCCGAACTTGCCAGTCCATAAGAACAGCAGGCCTAAGACTAAGAGTGACACAACCGTTGAACGCTGAGGAAGAAGAACACTCACCATAGAGTCCATTGTGAACAGAGTCAGCACCATAGATCCCACGCCAGTAGAACTGGTTCTGGCGTCGCGCCTGTAGGGGGTCCTCAGGGCCGATCAGGTCGCGCAGTTTCTTCACTGCGTTTTCACGACACAGCGCCATGTAGATGCTGGGCTCCGACGTCAGGTACTCAAGGTGAAGGTCGTGCAGCTGGCTGGTGTTCTGTCAGAATTGTATCAAAGATGTTATTATCAAAAAAAAGGTCAAACACGTTTGAGAATGAAAAGCTCTTGTTCCTTTCAATGTTTTTATTATTCTCTCAGCTGCCAGGATATTGGTTCCGTATAACTTTCACTCACTCTACTGCAGATGTCGTATGCATTTAGAGCGCTTACTTTCCTTTGTTTCTCACATTTCAAACTCGTTTGCTTCTAGTCTGACGAGTGGTAAGACGTAGGCCTCTTAATCGGAAGGTCGAGGGATCGAATCGCGGCCGCCTGGTGGGTTAAGTGTGGAGATTTTTCCGATCTCTCAGGTCAACTTATGTGCAGACCTGCTAGTGGCTTATCCCCCTTCGTGTGTACACGCAAGCACAAGACCAAGTGCGCACGGAAAAGATCCTGTAATCCATGTCAGAGTTCGGTGGGTTATAGAAACACGAAAATACCCAGCATGCTTCCTCCGAAAGCGGCGTATGGCTGCCTTAATGGCGGGGTAAAAACGGTCATACACGTAAAATTCCACTCGTGCAAAAAACACGAGTGTACGTGGGAGTTTCAGCCCACGAACGCAGAAGAAGAAGAAGAAGCTTCCAGTCTGTTTAATGATGATTTTTTCTTCCTTCATGGGCTAAAACTCCCATGTTCACTCATGTTTTTGAACAAGTGGATTTTTATGTGTATGACCATGTTTACCCCGCCATTCAGGCAGCCATATGCAGCTTTCGGAGGAAGCATGCTGGGTATTTTCCTGTTTTCATAATCCACCGAACTCTGACATGAATTACAGCCAGGATTTTAACTTACGACCTTCCAATTAGGAGGCCGATGTCTTATCCACTGGGCCACTGCGCCCGTCTGTCATGTCCAACATGTTTGTCACAACACATGTCATGTTCTAAACACGTTCTACAATAACACCTAAATCTCACAGGCGACTCACCTCAAACTCCAAAGCCAAAAAGCGCTCTGCCAGCTGCGAGCTCATCAAGTCTAGCCTGAAGCCCACGATGGTGAAGCCCTCGTGCAGCACTCGCCTCACGATCTTGGCCAGGTGTTTGCGAGCGGCGCGAGGCTTGATGAGCAGGAAGGTGGTGAGGGGGATGCCGTCGCACAGCAGCATTTCTGGAACGTTCTCCTGCGTCAGGTCTTGCTCTTCCACCGACTTGAGGAGAATCCTGGGTTTGGAGCCTTCCACGTTTCTGTGGACAGAGGTGAGGTGGTTAGATAATTATGGAGTGGTTCAAGTGTAAAGTAAAAATAAGGCAAGTCTCACAGACACACTGGCAGACAGTATGTATGCACACACACACACACACACACACACACACACACACCCCCCCTCCGCCCCTACCCCCACACACTCACACACACTACACCAACCCCCCTCCCCCCCACACCCACACCCACACACACACAACACCCACACTCACCCTAGCTCAGTCCACTCCAGCGTGTCGTAATACAGCCGCGACTCGGGCAAGCAGGGAAGCAACATGCGCGAGTCGGGGTCGGGAAACAGCTCATGGGCGGAGAAGAACAACCTCACAAACATGTAGGTCTCCTTGGGACTGCGCGACATGAGACGCGTCGGGTGGGGAGCGTCCCGGCTGCGGAGACGAGCGGAGGTGGAGTTTTGGGGGATGGTGGTGGTGGGGGTGGTGACGGGGAGGCAGACGAAGGGTTCCAGCTTCTTGAAGGCGTTGACGCCGCGGATTGCAAACACCACAGCAGGCTCTGCGAGACAGGTGAGACAGCACACACGTTGTGTATAAAAAAAGTTAAAGAAGAAAAACTGTGGTGACTGCGCGGGAGAGCGATAAATCAAAAGACAAAAGAGTCTTTAACTTTTTTTGTATTTTTTGTTCATACGTGATTACAGTAATTTTTTTATCTCTTTATTATTATATAAAAAGTTAAATCAATACGGTGTTACCCCACATTTAAGACCTCTAACAATCGGAGAAAATCAGGCCGAAACGGGAGGGAGTCTTAAAATGGTAGTAAAGGACTGGGTGGCCGAGTGGTAACACACTTGCGCTCGGAAGCGAGAGGTTGCGAGTTCGACCCTGGGTCAGGGCGTTAGCAATTTTCTCCTGCCTTTCCTAACCTAGGTGGTGGGTTCAAGTGCTAGTCTTTCGGATGAGACGAAAAACCGAGGTCCTTTCGTGTACACTACATTGGGGTGTGCACGTTAAAGATCCCACGATTGACAAAAGGGTCTTTCCTGGCAAATTTGTATAGGCATAGATAAAAAAAAATGTCCACCAAAATACCCGTGTGATTTGCAATAATAGGCCGTGAAAAGTAGGATATGCGCCGAAATGGCTGCGATCTGCTGGTCGATGTGAATGCGTGATGTATTGTGTAAAACATTCCATCTCACACGGCATAAATAGATCCCTGCGCCTTGAGTCCGAGTCTGGAGATACGCGCGCGATATAAGACTTCATATAACAAATGTGAAATTGACGGGGTCTTGACAGGGGGGTGCCACTGTATACCCCCCCAAGAGGAGGTGCTAGGGGAACACAAGAGAACACAAATGTGACCCTCCACCACGGAATGAGTCGCATGTCACCTTTGCATGATTTTCATGTTTACATTTTCCAACAGAGTTTTTTTATGCTCTATCCAGTGGTGAACACCGTTTTAGAAAAGAGCAAAAACTGTTTGAGTTATAAGCCTGTGACTAAGGTGACCCTCACACTGTTACCAGACACTCCCCGGACTTATATTAAGCCTAGCGCAGAACCACGCGAGATGACATGCGACTCATTTCGTGGTGGAGGGTCACACATGTTAAAATACAAACAAAACTTCTGTTTAACGTCTAAACACTTGTACACCGAGGAGAGTCTGCACAAACTTGAATCTGGGTAATCCCCTTCCAAATGCGGGGGTTGATTCCACGTCGATAGCAACAACTGGTTTTAAAGCCAGCGCCGCTACTGACTGAGCTAAATCTAAAAAGAAAACAAGTCGCGTAAGGCGAAAATACAATATTTAGTCAAGTAGCTGTCGAACTCACAGAATGAAACGCAATGCCATTTTACTCGTAGCATCGTCAGGCCACCGCTCATGGCAAAGGCAGTGAAATTGACAAGAAGAGCGGGGTAGTAGTTGCGCTAAGAAGGATAGCACGCTTTTCTGTACCTTTCTTTGTTTTAACTTTCTGAGCGTGTTTTTAATCCAAACATATCATATCTATATGTTTTTGGAATCAGGAACCGACAAGGAATAAGATGAAAGTGTTTTTAAATTGATTTGGACAATTTAATTTTGATAATAATTTTTATATATTTAATTTTCAGAGCTTGTTTTTAATCCGAATATAACATATTTATATGTTTTTGGAATCAGCAAATGATGGAGAATAAGATAAACGTAAATTTGGATCGTTTTATAAATTTTTATTTTTTTTTACAATTTTCAGATTTTTAATGACCAAAGTCATTAATTAATTTTTAAGCCACCAAGCTGAAATGCAATACCGAACCCCGGGCTTCGTCGAAGATTACTTGACCAAAATTTCAACCAATTTGGTTGAAAAATGAGGGCGTGACAGTGCCGCCTCAACTTTCACGAAAAGCCGGATATGACGTCATCAAAGACATTTATCAAAAAAATGAAAAAAACGTTCGGGGATTTCATACCCAGGAACTCTCATGTCAAATTTCATAAAGATCGGTCCAGTAGTTTAGTCTGAATCGCTCTACACACACACACACACACACACACACACACACACACACACACGCACGCACGCACGCACATACACCACGACCCTCGTTTCGATTCCCCCTCGATGTTAAAATATTTAGTCAAAACTTGACTAAATATAAAAAGAAAGAAAAAAAACATCCACAAATCATACCATGGGCGAGGAACTGGACGCTACTCCTCCACCTGACGTCGCCAATCTCGTAGGGAGTGACCTCCCTTGTCTGGAAAGTGTTCATCCCCGCCAGCCATTTCATGCCCAGGAGCTCAAAGTCGCTCAGCCACGAATTGGTGGTGCTGAACGTCTGCAGTTTTTCTGGTGAACACAAGAATAATAATGATAATAATAATGCATAACATTTCTATAGCGCATGTATCCAGAGTTTAACTTTGCTCAAAGTGCTGTACAATCAAAATCCTACGACAACATAACATCATTTAACGTGCAATCACACACATATCAATGAATAACACATTGCTCTAAACAAAACATTATCACAAACACACAACACATGAGTAAATATATATATGTGAACAGCTCAGATCATGGGTAATTTTAACACCTTCACATTTAAATGCTTATTTTATAGCCATCCATTGAATTGAGAAGAAAACAAAGCATACTAAACTGCTAAGCATGAATCAAACAATAAGAAAATAAAAAGAACCAACAGCATCGTTTTGTATGTGTGGGTAGTAAACACGTTTTATTTACAAAACACGGCGGAAAATGGCGACAAATTTGTTGCACAGCGACAGGTCACTTTCTTCAACCAAGGCCAGTACTTTCATACATGACAAAGGAAAGCAAATATGGCCTGAATAATAAAGTTATAGTGTTCCTTTGCGTGTCTGAGTGATAAAACTGTTTTAACCAACTATCTTCTGAAACGTAATTGCACTCAGCAGATTTGTCTTCCGCTCATAACTTTCGTGTCACACGGTCTTTGCTACAAACAGATAGATCGCATTCTCGCAGAAAATCATTGACAACACAGACCAGTCATTTTTAGCATTGCATTTGGAGAGGGCTACTATTATAGTGTGTTTTAAGAAAGAAAAACATTACAGTATCGGCAGAACACGACCAAATGAGTTTTCGTGTCATAGCGTTATGGGCGTGAGATTGTGTTCTCACACTGTAGCAAAATCATTGACAACACAGACAAGTCAGTTTTAGCATAGACATTGGGAAAGGCTACTATTATAGTGTGTTTTAGGAAAGAAAAACATTATAGTATCAGCAGAACACGACCAAATCATGACAAATGAGTTTGCGTTTTGGGCGTTATGGGCGTTTTTTCACACTGCAGATCATATCTCAAAAACTACGGAGTGGATCTTTATGAAATTTGATATGGATATTTTTGACTGGATTTTCTCATAGAAGGTTTTTCCGTTTATTGATAGGACAGTTTGATGACGTCATATTTTACCGTTTGCCAAAAGGTCGAGGCAGCACTTTCACAGTTACAGTTTTTCATCAATTTGATCGAATTTCTTATCACACAATCTCAGATCTAGGCCGGATTATGGGATTGCATTTCAGTTTGGTCACTTAAAGTTTTGTTATTGAAATGTTTGTTCGAAATATGTCATTTTTTCAAATTTTTAAAAACTAATATTTGAAACAAAAAATTTATATTAGTGTATTCCCTATTGCGTCCTGTATCTAAAACGATATAGTTTTGTTGTTTTGTATTGATAATTATGCTTAAAAATGAAGAAAACCGATAAATAACCACTATCTTTATTTATGAAAAAAGACACTTAAAAACAACTTCTATCTATTCCTTACCATTTTCTGATTCCAAATATATATAGTTTCATGGTGTTTGACGTTGAAAATAGGCTAAAACTTAACAAACTCGGATCGTTGAATGGAAATTATACTTCCAAGCTCCGTGCAGCTGACAACATGATAAAAACACGTCATTTCAAGTGTGGAACAAGCACATGACGTCATACTGAAAGGTGATAAATTATGGCTTCCCCTTGCGACGTTTTATTTCAAACATGGTAAACATGTTAAAGGGGTTTCTTTCTCAGATTTCGTTTTGCCCTCTGTCTGTCTCTCTGTGTTTCCGTCTGTCTGACTGATTCAATTAAATGTGTAATTCCTTAGTTTTGCAAAAGTCAAACTAAGTATATACCTAATTGATACAAGTCTCTAAATTTTTCTTGTAAACTTGTGAGTTTTATTCAAAACAAATGTAATTGGTGTTTTAACCGCAATAATGGGGCATGCTGTGATGCTAGAAGAATGTGTGTTTACGAGCAGAAAAAAGCCTATTAAAGTCAAGAATCGTGTTTTTCTTTTTTCTATTTTCACCTTGTAGCTTCCTACAGACACTATGCAACAGTGTGGTACCACTTACAGTGCAATATCTTGTACTTTATTTTTGACGTCTGTGCAACACTTCATTGACCCATGATCTGAGCTGTTCACATATAAGGCAAGGATATAATGTCTATTGCTGCAAACACATAAGGGTCAAACAATATAAGTGAACGTAGCAATTGGAGCTGTGAATCGGGACTTGCGCTATAGAAAAGTGATTTAGTAGTAGTAGTAGTAGTAGTAGTAGTAGTAGTAGTTTGTTTGTTTGTTTGCTCACCGCCCAGCCGACCACGTGCTGCTCTGACATATAACGTGCGCCACACACAAGACAGAAGTCGCAGCACAGGCTTCATGTCTCACCCACTCACATTATTCTGACACCGGACCAACCAGTCCTAGCACTAACCCCATAATGCCAGACGCCAGGCGGAGCAGCCACTAGATTGCCAATTTTAAAGTCTTAGGTATGACCCGGCCGGGGTTCGAACCCACGACCTCCCGATCACGGGGCGGACGCCTTACCACTAGGCCAACCGTGCCAGTTAGTAGTAGTAGTAGTAGTAGTAGTAGTAATCCCAGCGAAGCTGGAGGTATCCCGTGAACGCTATACTGTAATCGATTTGAGAAATGTGCATACCGAATAATACATGATAAAGAAGGATTCTTTGTGCCCGAAAATGGGCCACAGTTGGAGATGGAAGTTCACCAAAAATTGGGACCATACTAACAAAAATACGGTGGGTAAAATTGGCGCCCCCATTTTTTGAGCAAACGCCACCCAAGGCCGCTTTGGACGGGTAGAAATTCCGTAGTTTCCAAGTCTATGGATAAAGCTCGCGTAAGAAGAATACGTCACGGTCGAAAGTCTTTGACGTCAATTAATGCATCATGACGTCATGCCTCCCTGTAGTCTTTCTCTCTCGCGCGGTGTGTGTGTTTGTGTTCATTTTGTGCACATGTGTTAGTGTTACTGTTTGTGTGTGTGTGTGTGTGTGTGTGTGTGTGTGTGTGTGTGTGTGTGTGTGTGTGTGTGTGTGTGTGTGTGTGTGTGTGTGTGTGTGTGTGTGTGTGTGCGCGCGCACGCGTGCATGAGTCTGTACTCGTGTGTGTGTGAGTGTGTGTGTGGTGTGTGTATATGTGTGTGTGTATTTGTGTGTGTATGTGTGTGTGTGTGTGTGTGTGTGTGTGTGTGTGCACGCGTGCATGAGTCTGTACTCGTGTGTGTGTGTGAGTGTGTGTGTGTGTGTGTGTGTGTGTGTGTGTGTGTGTGTGTGTGTGTGTGTGTATTTGTGTGTGTGTGTGCACGCGTGCACGAGTCTGTACTCGTGTGTGTGTGAGTGTGTGTGGGGTGTGTGTGTGTGTGTGTGTATTTGTGTGTGTGTGTGTGTGCGCGCACGCGTGCATGAGTATGTACTCGTGTGTGAGTGTGTGTGTGGTGTGTGTGTGTGTGCATAAGTGTAAGTGTGTGCGTGTATGTGTGTTTGTAAAGGTGTGTATGTCCGTCTGTCCATATGTGCGTATGGGTGTGTGTTTTGTGTGTATGAAGTTTTTGTGAGAGAGTGAGTGAGTGCGTGTGAGTGAGTGTGTGTATGTGTGCGTGTGTGACTTGGGGTGTGTGTGTGTGTGCGTGTGTGTGTGTGTGTGTTTTTGAGAGAGAGAGAGAGAGAGAGAGAGAGAGAGAGAGAGAGAGAGAGAGAGAGAGAGAGAGAGAGAGAGAGAGAGAGAGAGAGAGAGAGAGAGAGGTTTGTCTTTCGCTGGGGTATGCAGTGCCTTGGCGTTGCACATCTACTTAATTCTAAGCTTGGCGTAACAGCATAGCAATTCATTGGTCTTAAAGCGTTGCATATGCTATGCCGAAATTGGCCGCTGTGCCTTCAAATGACAACTCACGCAAAAAACTGCCCCAGTCCTTCAGGAGGTCCTTGCCCAGCAGGATGAGGACCACCACCTGTTCCAGCTCCTTGTTGCTGTACAGGGGGCGCATCGGGCCGCGCATGTCACACATCGGGTCAAAACTCGGACACTGAAACACCACAAATCACAGACTATGTCAAAATTGAGACACTCTAACAGGACAAATATTACATGGGGTCAAAACTGGGGCACTGAAGCAGGATAAATGACACATGGGGTCAAAACTGGGGCACTGAAGCAGGATAAATGACACATGGGGTCAAAACTGGGGCACTGAAGCAGGATAAATGACACATGGGCTCAAAACTGGGAATGGTATATATTTTCCTTCAAGGACAAACCACACAACTGGTCAAAATTGAGACACTGCATGGGCACTGAAACTAGACAAATCACACAGACTGCATCAAACCTAGAGAAGAAAAAATAAGAGTAACAGGACAAATGACACATTGGGTCAAAACATGGACACTGAAACACGAAAAATCAAAGACTGAGACAATTTAACCGCTAAAACTTGTAAGTTCATAGGATAGCGATTCGTCTGCATGGGGGAGATGGAAACAATTTCAAAATCAAAATGTACCAATGAACAGTATGGTATATGTTTTCACAGAATGAGTCAAAACTGGGACACCGAAACCAGACAGGTCACACATGGGATCAAAACTGCATGGGCATGCACTGAAACAGAACAAATCACAGAATGCATCAAACCTAAAAAAACAAAACAGGACAAATCCCACACAGGGTCAAATTGACTCAAGACTGGCAGACCGAAATAGCTTGTTTGCTTAACGCCCAGCCGACCACGAAGGGCCATATCAGGGGGGTGCTGCTTTGACATATAACGTGCGCCACACACAAGACAGAAGTCGCACAGTGAAACAGGACAAACAACTCTCACATAAGGTCAAAACGTAAGAAGAACCAATCACACATGGGTGTCAAAGGGCTCCCCTCAAAAGCTCTGTACCTAGAGGCTTCCGGAACCTCAACTTCAATGTTGTGTGCATGTGTGCGTGTCTTCCTTCTTCTTCTTCTTCGTTTATGGGCTGAAACTCCCACCTTCACTCACATGTTTTTTTGCCCGAGTGGATTTTTTTACCGTTTTGACCCTGCCATTCAGGCAGAAACGCTGATTTCGTGTGCGTGTCATTTTGAAAATGCTGGTATTCTCAGTGGGGAAAAAGGCTGTACGTACCTTGCTGAAGTCACCGCCAAGTGAGACGAGCAGAGAGTCAGAGTAGTCGGTGGTGTGGAACAGGTGGATCAGGTCAAACTTGCTGATGGCTCTGTCCTCCATTCGCTCTGAAAACAACATCAAATCAGCTTTGGCCAGGGAGTGGGGGGGGGTGAGGAGGGGGTGGGGGGGAAGCAGTGCTCAATCTTGGGATCCAGGAGGCAAATCCACCCAAAAATGAAAGCATTTTAATTATTTGTGGCACAATTTTGGGCCACTACAAGCAAATAAGAGCCAAAAATCATTGCACCTTAAAAAGTTTCTGCCTGATTTTGGTTTTCCGCAATCCAGAAACCTATCCTGACACCATTTTCAAAATCCGGATGTCCGCATTTTCGAATGGTAATGTCAAAATTTGGATTCCGGATTTCCCAATGGGAATTTCCAAAACTGAAATTCCAAATTCCCCACTGGGAATTTCACATGCAGAATTCTGAATTTCCCAAAAGGAATTTTAAAATGTGGAATTCTGAATTTTCCAATGGGTACTTTCATCCCTGCAAGTCAAAGACAAGAGGAATTCCTGAAGGTTTGAGAATAAGCACAACACTAGCCACTCGCCCTCACCACAATAGCCACTCACCCACACCACTAGCCACTCACCCACGATGTTTTCACTCTTCAGCTCGTTGACCAGGATCCGCACCAGGGAGGAAGCGTGATGCGAGGCGTTCTCTCGCTCCAGCAGCAGCAGGGTGCAAGGGGAGCAACTCTCCTGCTGCTGCTTCCCGCTGTCGATGTCGGCCACGTCCAGGTTGACGCCAGGGCAGAAGAAAGAGTGCACCGCCGAAGGAACGCCTGTGAAAGAAGAATTAACAAATCTGTCAGCAGTGTTGTCCTCAGGCCTTGGTCTCGTCGAAGCATATTGACACTTAACCTTTACCACGCCAATGGCGATTATGAGTGCAGAGCGACACCTCTCTCCTGCAGCCAGCGGCGATAGTAGCCGCCTTGCATAGGGTGTCGGAAATTCACGAAGAGGTGTTTTTGTGTATGTACTGTCGTGCTAAAAGCCAACCTAGAAAATAATCTGGCTGCAGGGGAGACAATGCCGAAAAATATGCGGAGTGCTAAAGGTTAATGTCCCAAATAGTCTCTTGTACGAGTTGTGGAACCCCCCTTTTACGACCTCTAAAAATCATGAGAAAATCAGGTCATAAAAAGGAGGGAGTCCGAATGAAAATGGGTGTAATTTTACAGAGGTTATGAACAGAAAGTCTGAAAAAACAACAGGGCCTAGCATTGGAAAAAGTGAGTTCAGCTTACAAAGGCGGGGATCTGGGGGCCGCAGGAGGCCCCCAGTGGGGTCCAGGGGCAAAGCCCCCCGAATTTGAAGATTTGTTAGTGTTGGCTGACCACGTTCAACAATGTCGCTTCGAGACATTATTTCAAGTCTAGAGCCACAAAACACCGGCACAAAGCATGCTCGCGTGATGCCAGAGGAAGTGCCTGCTCAAGCAAACTGTCAAACCGATTGAGAATTGAACCGAACGGCGCACAAAATGAAAGCTGGGACTGTTTGGGTTTACCGTTTGGGAATACAGTGGAACCCCTCTCTAGCGACCTTGAAAATGTTGACAAAAATCGGTCCTTATGGAGGGGGGTCCTTACAGAGGGAGGGGGCGGGGCCACAAAGAAAGTCACCTCAGATTTTCTTAAAAAAAGAAAACAGAGAAGTTTGAGTTGCTGACGACCGTTTCCTCAAGCAAACTGCTTCGATGTCATGTTTGACATTGTCGATGGTGTCCACCAGTTCTGGTGCATGTTTCAATGCAAAAAGAGTTAGTTTCTGAGCAAGCATTTCTTTACAGCAGTCCCTGCAATGATGAAGGCCCTCCGAGAAAGAGAGTGAAAAATCGGCCACCGTTCTCAGCATCGCGTATAGATCTGTGTGTAACCTCTTTCATTGACAAGATACTCTTGTTTCCCTGCAGCCTTGACCAGTGAGTCGGTTACCTAATTTGTGAACCCTTCAGTTGTGTTGCTTTGTCAAAAGTTAGACACAGTCAACTAGTTTTGCTCTGAGTGAACAGTGCAGCTGGCCTCAATTAGCCGGTGACACCTCTCTGGCCATAGCACCAAACAGTACATGGCTGGGGGGAGAGAGAGAGAGAGGGGGGGGGTGTAGCTGGCTAAACTCAGTGGGGTGTCCGGTGTCACTGAAGTCAGCAGGAAGAGCATTGGAGAGAAATAGAGAGGTGTACTCTTCCAAACAATTTCCAAGGATCAGTTGTCAGGGCTTAGGGAAGTCAGTGAGGGAGAGTGAGAGCGGCACGGTTTGTGTACAGTCCGACTGAAGAGTGAAAAGTCACTGCCACAAGATCGGCATGCAGTCAATAAAGCCAGACAAGAAGAATGATTATGACATGCGGCTCTATCTGCTGGTTTTTTATTCAAACTGGTTTTCAACGCTTATTCTCACAAAGCATCTGCACACCTGCCTCTGTGCTGTGTTTGAGTGGCTGCTTTCGTATGATGTCAGTGCATGGTGAGTGCGTTCACTGCCTTGTCACCACTTCCCCACCTTTTTCAGAATGTTTTCTTGGAGTTGGATAATTCTTTGAATTTGCGATTTTCCAACATCAAGACTTTTTGCAATTGCGATGGCAGTTTCTCCCTTTTTGTGTCTGTTCACAACATTCACTTTCGAGAGTTAAATATTTTCTTTTCTTTGTAGACGTCATGTCGATCTCCACTGCTCTTCTGTCCAAAGACTGTCTATTCTGACTGAATTGAACGGTGTGTGTTGGTCACGTGAGTTTGTTTTCTCGATGATTGGTTTGTGATGTTTACTCAGCCCACCCAACCATCACACCTCTCAGCGGTTAATTAGTGCCTTTGCTTACGCAGGACGGTTATAACTGGTTATAACCGGTTTGTCAGTGATGCGTTACGCTGACTGAGTCTTGGCTTTGTCTGACAAAGTCGTTACACAAGCTGTTAGGTCGGTCCTTAGACGTTAGAGCGGGGTGGTCGCTACACTGGTGACAACTATATAAGGAAAAACATCGGTTAAAAAAAAAGGGTCATTGTGGCGGGGTAGTCCTTAGAGAGGGGGGTCGTTGTGAGGGGTTCCACTGTAACAGGTTTTTGAATTTCGGCGTACACCAAATCGAATTCCGCGTACTGGAGATGTTATTTCGGCATAAAGTACGCCGAACGGCTTACAATGCTAGGTCCTGAAACAAGGTCTGAAAAAGGAGGGAGTCTGAAATTGGGGGGAGGGGGAGTTCCACTGTATAAGTAGTGTTGTTCTCAGACCTTGGTGTCGGCGTAGCGTATTAACACGTTATGTCCCAAATAGTCTCTTGTACCGGGGACAGTAGTGACGTCATGACATTTTGCGATGTACGTCAGCGAAGCTCGTGCACATGTGGTCTGTCTTGCTAAAAACAATGGCTGACGAACATGGTTTCGAAATCTGGAACTGTTGTTTTCTCCGATCCGTGACCAAGTGACGCAATATAGAACCACGCGTTCGTTTGAATCAATACTCTCCTCAGGCAGTGAAGTCTCCTAAATTGCTCAACACTATGGACAGTCGGGAGTGCAGTTATGTCCCGTGAATGAGCGAGTCAAAGTTTTATCGTGAAAACTGACGCTTTTCATGCACCTCCCGCTGTTAGTTTGCCTCTCTCTATGGATTATATTATGAAGCTGTTGAAAACATGCCGAGATTGTACTCTCCAAGGAAAGATCGATGGGACGATCATTTGAAGGTGCTTGTCTTGAGGCCATTTAGGGTTGAAAACTCTACAGCCAATTACTGATATAACGAACTAAAATGTATCTCCCTTGAGATTCGTTGTACCCGGACTCCACTGTACACACAAAACTTACCCTCACTACTCAGGTGAATCAAAAAAGTAACACAGCCTATTTTCTTACCCAGAGTGTTAGCTTTCTTGACAGACAAGCAAAGACGGCGGATGCCCCTCGGTTGAAAGGCGGCTTTCTGCTGCATGAGAGACACAAGAAAGCCTAAGACCCAGATGGGTACGATGGGGGATATCACCATGACAACGTGACTAAGCGTGGTGGCCGTCAAAGCAGCCGGTGGCCGTGAAGGCTTGGGTTCCAGCAATGGGTCTGAAAAAATCCACGTATGATAAGGATACAAATCCCACTGATAAAATTAATCATCCTACATACGTGAGAGAGATCACTCATTAGATAACAATATTGTTCAAACCACACGTGTGTATATCATGTAAATGAGGTCATGTCAAGCTAGTCTGGCATGGACCTGTTTTTCCATTGCTTATGATGCCAAAGTCACTGAGACAAACGTCATTACGAAAAAAAAATTGCGCTCGCTAATTCCCCTCGATGAATTTTTAGAACTAACACGTCACGCTATACTCTCCAGAGTGACGTTTCTTTGCTTTGACGTAAGAGATTGCACGAGGATTTGGAAGAGATCGAGGTTCACACGCCCACATACAGACATATGCATACACCCCCCTCCCCCAACCCCCCCCCCCAACCCCCCCCCACACCCCACACCACACTCACATTCAGAATGACATACCCCCCACCCCCACACACACACAAAATCTCACCTCCACTGCTTCCTCTCTTTCCCTTCTTCCCTCTCCCAGCTGCAGAAGCGCCAGAAGACGACACCCCACCACCACCACCACCGCCAACACCGCCCACCGAATAGTCATACTCCTTCAACTTATACGGCAAACCAACTGCCATGCTTCCCTTCTCTGGGGCTCGACCCCCGAACCATCGCACCAGCTCAGTTTTGGCCCGTTCCAGGTTCCGGGGGCAGAAAATCTGCAGCCCCGTCTTGGGGTTGCCGAAAAGTGCCGTCAGGGAGTACGGGTCTGTTTTCTTGGCCAGGGTAAAGTCCATCGGCCCGATGATGGATGTCAGTCGGATACGAGCGTGGGGTCCGCGCACGGCCACCGCCAGCACCGGAGTGATGCCCTCGGTGCTGGACCCAGGGGAGGGAACAGCACTGAAGCATGCAGGGAAAGGGGAGTTGATGTTCCTGTGCTCCGGAGAGGTGTCGGAGGAGGGGTAGAGGACGCGGAGACCTGAGATGTCCAGGCTCTGACTCACCACGCGGAACAGCGTCTCGTGGACAACCTGTAATGTGGACACAAAAGAATAAGGATGATTTCATTTACAGTGGAACCCCCATTTTAGACCCCCCAATTCAAGATTTCCTCCCTTTTAAGACTCTCTTTTCTGCGGCCTTCCGATCACAAGTTCCCTTTGGCATGTTCCATTATAGTGTATATAAAAGATAAGACCTCCTACCTTTTAAGACCCCTACCCTACCCCAATAGAAGACCACCTAACACTGCTCACTCCTAAGACTCTCCTGATTACTCAGGTGAGTCAAAAAGGGACGGCAACATAATCGTACTAGCTCACCTGCGGCCTGAACAGCGCCTGTTTGGACTAGATGAAGAGCGTTCTAGTTCTTCTCATCTAGTCACTTGTTCCATACATGACGATAGTGATATGTCACACGCTTTCCTTCTTTGCCACTACTAAAGCAAACGTGTGCAAGATTGTATGTTACACGCTTTAGGAGCATGGCAAGAACGGATTCAAACTCAAAATCGTCCCTCCAAAAGCCAAAAAATGCACACACGACTTTTATTTTTCCTGCTGTTATCGTTTCTTCTCTTTACAAATTCTTCAACGCTCAGAATACTGAAAACGGTATCCCAGACGACAGTACTGTTTCCATAGGCGAATTTAGCTGCCCTTGGAAAGTGGCTCGCTCAGAAGGCCTGTTAGTCTGACACTATAAGGACAGAGTTCTGAACATAGATGACAAAGATTCCGGAATGAACAAACATTTCGCGGATGCAGACACAGAAAGACGTCATGAAGAATGTGATGCTTCAAAAGATACAGACTGTGACGATGACTGTGACGTCATTCACATATACCGAGACGTCATTCACAGTTGTTCGGTCACTTCCGTCAAAAAGTAGATCTCTCCACAATGGCTGCTCCTGTGTTTAGGTTTGTCAAGCTTGAGTACACAAAACGTGTTTGTTCTCTCCTCTGTTGAAGCTGTGAGACATAAATGCTATTCCGATTTGGTCGTGTGACAGAGTTTTCTTCCACACTCGATTAGCTCGTGTGGAAGAAAACGTCTGTCACACGACCAAGTCGGAATAGCAGGTAATGTGACACTCAATAGAAGTTACAAGCCATACTCTACACAGAAAAGGGCGGCAACATAAGCGTACTAGCTTACCTGCGGCCTGAACAGCGCCTGTTTGGACAGGAGGAAAAGGGTGTTCTGCGGAGTGTTCTCCCCTCCAGCATCCTTCTGGCGGTACTGGTACCCGCTCTCCTGCGAATCCACCGTCTGCCAGAAGAACCCCACGTCTTTGTTGAAGATGGACTCCACAGCTCCCGGGTCTTTGTGCAACTGTGGTCACCATTTTGAATGCATCAGTGATTTTCATTTTTTCATTTCATTTGCTTTATTATCCCATTGATGGGTAATTTGGGTAACAATATCAGGAATTCTTTTTTGCCCAAAAAGTAATGTTGCTTCACACACAGCTGTAAACATGGCACACTGCTGGAACACTAACATCATTTTTTTTCTATAATATTAATATTATCTAACAGCTACTATTAACAACATCTATATTGATGCTACTAGGGTTTACTGTTTTTGGCAAACACGTTTCAGCAATTTTTCCAAAGTTTTAATGCAGGCCCTGGCAACAAGAGTCGTGTGATTAGGTGTAATCGGTCACCTGCACTTATAGCAGAATGACCGAGGTCTGTTATGTGCCACTGTGGTGACTATCTATGGGGTGGGACATGGATACTATCTCTTAGACTGCATGCACGTTCGCACACACACACACACAAACACGCAAACACACACACACACACAGCGAGAGAGACAAAGAAAAAAGTCAACAAACCGATGAACCCACAGACACAGGTCAACTTACACATCAATGTGATAAACACACAAACTGGCAAAGACAAACCTGCATGTAGGCTGACATGGGTTTGCCCAGGAACGGCAGATGGGGGTAGGAAAAGGTCAAGGGAATCTGGTACTCTGACAACTCTTCCTCTTCCTCCGCCGGTTCGTTACCGAGGTAACGAGGCCAAGAGATGACCGTGGAGAGAGAGTTTCGGGAAATGAAGGTGTCCACAAATTTGTAGAACCTTGTGGTTTCGTCTCCTTTCTGCAAAAGTCAGGTCAAAAGAAATGAAAATCTGAGCCTGGGTGGAAACGAATGTGCTACATTGTATTCTGATAAACAGCTGGTGTATATTATCAATAGCTACACCCATGACGTGTGCACACAGTTGAGAATAAGAAAGGAAACAGTGATAAAAGTATACATTATACATAACGAGAGAAGCAAGTTAAGTGAGGCTGAGAAAACTGACCGAGAGTATAGAACTTAAGACTGCCTTCTTATTCTTTCCGATGCACCATCCTCGCTCTCTGAAACTGTGGCCATAATGAAAACCCCAATGTGAGCAATGTCTCTGTCTTTTCTGTCTGTGAGTCTGTGTGTCCATCTGTCCGTCCGCCCCCATCCCCCCCCCCCACACACACACATAAACAAACACACACACACCCACACACACAAACAAATAAACACACACACACACAAACACACACCCAAACAATCCCCTCACCCATCCAAAGCACACACACACACACACACACACACACACACACACACAATTCCTTCATCCATCCCCACCTTTCTCTTCTTGAGCAGCCTATCCCTGCAATCATCTTTGTGGAACATGAAGATAGGGGAGGGACAGATAGCGATGGCCAGACACACACACCCACACCCACATGAATCCCATTACCGTATTTGACGGATTACAAGACGCACCGTTTTATAAGCCGCACCCCCGACTTTCAACAAAAAAATTGGGACGAGCCACGTATAGGCCGCGTCACTATATTAGCCGCCGTCGAAAAAAATATAATCAGATCGTGTCAATCAATCAAAACAAACAGGCAAACGAAAGTACGGCATTTGGCGAAATAGGCTCTGAGAATAAACAAGTGAAACAAAGAAGAAAAGTGAAAAAGTTTGAAGAAAAATATCACACACACAATGTGTAACCAACACACACAATCATGTAGTCCCGCCCAGAATAAGCTTTTTTGGGATGATTTACGACTTTTGCGCACATTTCGAGCAGACGAAAACACAACATGGCGGCTCTCGCTCCTCCAACTATCGCGAGACACAAAAAAACGAAATCTCGTGCGCGCGAGATCCTGATACATCCGGTGTTTCTCTGTACGCTATCTTGTCACGACGACTTGTTGACAAACGAAGATTCGCGAAAGAAAGAGAAAAGCGCCGAGTCTTGAGTAGAGAGCTAATAAAGTACCGGTAATCGCTAATCGAGCGAAATGAAAATCCGCGGCGACTTCCATTAGGTGAATGCTATTCAAGTTTAGGTAACGTTTTAGCCGCATCTTTTTATAAGCCGCAATGCGATTTTTTTTTTAAAAAGTCGTGGCTTGTAGTCCGTCAAATACGGTACTCATCCCACAACCACACACACACAGACTTCTTAAAACATCCCCACCTTTCCCTTCTTCAGCAGCCTATCCCTGCGATCGTCTTTCTGGAACATGAAGATGGGGGAGGGACAGATAGCGATGGCCAGACACAGGTTTCCATCCACCAACAACTGCTGCAGGCCGATGACGTGGAACGGGGGGAAGCCCTCGGGGTAGTGGTCAACGCCCTCCTCTGGACACTCCAGCCACTGCTTGACCAGGTGAAAGTCATGGGGGATAAGGCTGACCAGCCAGCAGATCAGGGACAGGTAACTCTTGGGCAAGGCGTTGATCACTGCAAGGGAGGTAACTTGTGATAATACAGTGGAATCCCCCTTTTTTGCAAACTCC
The DNA here is from genome assembly GCF_037325665.1 of Littorina saxatilis. NCBI lineage: Eukaryota > Metazoa > Mollusca > Gastropoda > Littorinimorpha > Littorinidae > Littorina > Littorina saxatilis. Next base: position 37,512,975 of record NC_090252.1, read on the forward strand.
AAAAATCTAAGAAATTCGGGTCTGAAATAGGAGGGAGTCTTAAAATGGAGGTAAATGTGCACTGGTTGTGAATGGAACATCTGAAAAAGTAAGGCCTTTAAAAGGAGGAAGTCTTAAATTGGGGCGGGGGGAGACTTACTTACTTACTGCCTTTCACGCCTGGTGGCGTGTAGGGCAGCGACAAAGGGGGGGGGGGGGGGGGGGGGGGGGGGGGGGGAGGGGGTTGTTTATCCTGTAATAATAATGATAATAAAGTTTTCTTTTATAGAGCTCTTTGCCATTATTCAGCAGTCTCAGGGCGGTATACAAACTACATTCAAATTGAAAAATACACACATAAAAAAGAAAAATGTCCAAAAGTACATCAGTGATGCCAAAAGACATATTACTTGCACATGTTGGGCTGAACAAACTGAACACTGAGGCTGAACTTTTAAGCGCTGATTTGCAAAACGTTTTGGTGATTTGTATAAAGTTTTGGTGATTTGTAATAAGTTTTAGTGATTTGTAATGATAGGGAGGCTCACGCTCTCCGCGGCCCCGGCAGTCAAGCAGAGAGTACAAAGAGCTGTTTTCAACTCAAAATTGTGCTTATTTGAAGTTTTATTAGAAACAAATAAAGTATGATTGCTCTTGAGTATAGTCATCTTAGTACACTCATCTAAGTTTGATGTGCAAAAAATGTGTTAACATAGTTGTATTTAGATGTGTAAAATGCCCCAAAGCGTCGCGCGCGTGCGTCGGACTTAGCCGCTGGCTCGCTGTGCAGCGATTTGGCCCCAAGCCACGGCTTTGTTCTAAATCGGTCCCAAAACAACCCGTTTTTGGTTGGTTCGCGTTTGCAAACTATAAATAATTCACCAATGAAACTTGGCACAAGTAACGATCTCCCCTTTGTTTACGTCATATCAAGCGTTGAACCAATGGGAAGCACTGTAGCATATCACACACGAACCATCTTCAAACGAAGAGCTCACAGTTGTTCCATTCATCGTTCGAAGTTCAACGCATCGCTATTGATCGTCAACATCTTGAATTTTCTTGTGCCAAAGTTTCTCATTTGTAATCGGAGCGGTTTTTTAACGCGAGCGTTTTCAAGACGAGAATTTGAGCGTCGAATCGCACTCCTGACAAAGCCGAGTGGAGACTGAGTTGCTGTGTTCCAAGCTGCAGAATGTGTAATGGCGGGCGAGTCAACTAACTGCTGTGGGGGCGTCGAGTGGGTATGTATTTGATCTGAACTGTTTCTCTGTCGAAATATGCATTAGTTTTAAATGAAAATCAAATTATAACTAAGTTCTAGTGTTTCAAGCTATCGAAGGTTAAATTGTGTTTGTAAATCGGCTTAGATGCAACATATTCGATTTTGATGTGGAGATCATCATCCCCGGTATTTGGGCGATACCACTGTCGGACAATCCCGAGGTTTCGCTGATCGAGCTGTGTTTTGTTTTTTAAAGTAAGCCTTAAGTAAACGCATCCTGAATCTCATTAAACATAAGATTGATGAGATATTTACAATAAATCTGTAAATTTGATATTTTCTTCTGGATGGTAACAAATCTAATGGATCAGAGTGGCACTTCAGGAATGAAACGTGTCATATCACAATAGCTACTGAGCACTGTACCAGTTTTGTTTGCTGAATACCCGGGTACGTAGAAGAATAAGTTTGCTGAATATGAATCATGACTGCAGATGATTTAAATTGTTGTTGTTACTATTGGTAAATAAGGGATCAACTCCTGTTCTTTTTGGGATACTACCATACAGCTGGAGACACTGCTACATGTAGTGTATTTGTTGTTTTAGTGATTTTTCACTACCTATTTTATTCATGTTTTTATTACTTAGTTAGTGGAAGAATCTTTTGTAATGTATGTTTGATGGTGTATGCTTTTAATTTAGCGTTGTTGACTATGAATGTAGATGTAAATGCTTGTATAACTGTGTTTTCATTTTAAATGTGTCAAGCACAAAGAGCATAATTGTAAAGTTATGATGTTGCGCTATATAAATGCTCATTTATTATTATTATTATTATTATTACATCTTTTCACTGTCGTATGTGAATTAATTAGAAAGAAAGACAAAATGTTTTGTTTCTATTAATATTTTTTAGGCTTGAATATATAGTTGTTTTATGTTTTACATGTATGTTCTTTTGTTTTTCAGATTGTTTGCATCCCTGATCAGAAGGCTGTTGGAACCAAGTTTTCACTTGTACCTGGAACCTCTCTTCTCAGCGGCTGCTTAACAACTGAATCAGGACCACTGGGGGAGAATGCTGGCACACTGCGAGACATCACAAATGGGGACTTCATCTCTCTCACGCTCTCGGCTGAGAATGTGGAGAAGTGTGGCAAAGTTACTCTTCCGGACGACTCCTGTCTTAGTCGCTACTTCGAAGTTCTTCACTTCTGGCTGATGAAGTTCACCACTCAGGCGTTCAACTCCAGGTCTCCAACTTCCGTGCAAGCAAAGTGTGGGCGTGTGAAAAAGGTTTACGTCAAGCTTGTGAGTAACTACAACAGACGACCGACTGAAAAGAACTGCTCGGCCTTGTTTGACTTTTTGTGTCAGCCTTTCGTGTGGAAACTTGACGTCTTGTCAAAATGCATCTCTGAACAAGATGGAATAGTGGCTGTTCCAGAGAAGCCAGCCCCTGCGGCCCCTTCAACCATCCCTGCTCCTTGTGCCGTCGACGTGCCGGAGAGTGACTGTGAGATTGTTCTTCGTCAAGGCAAGACTTTATTCGACAGGGATTTGGTGAGCTGCAATATCGAAAAAGAGTTGCTTGCCTACCGACTTGACAGACAGCTTAGATTGAACAGTTTTCTGGAAGAAAAGATTGAGGAACTGTCATCTTTTATGTCAAAGGACAGCAAGGGAATTCTAAAAGAGAGGAAACTGCTGGAGAAAAAGACTCTAGCACTCGAAACCAAGGTGAAGTTCCTGAGAGATAAGATTAAAAGTAAAACTCTCAAACAAGGAACTGTTGACAGGAAAGTTCACGAGAAGATAGTTGCAGGACTAGTGCAGAAGAGTAAGGTGCTCACCAAAGATTTCAACCATCTGAGTCTTCAGTTTGAGGCCGGCGAGAATGAAAACGAGCTGTGATTAAGCTGCACATGTATACAGTACTGTATGTTATTGAAAGTTCTAATGTACTTCATGATGGAGGTGTTATCCTTTTGTGATTTAAAAAAAAAAGTTATGCACTGGTTGTGCTGCTAAATTGAGTTGACAGATCCGCCGTTTGATTTTTTTAAACTTTTTTTTTTTTTAATTTTTTTTAAGACTTATTTGGTTACTTTATTCTTTTAGTTTGGTCCATATAACAAATAGTATCCTTGTGACTTGCCGTTGATGTCTCTGCTTTGAACAAACTTTTTATTTTTAATGGTTTTTGAAAGAATTTTTATGTGACGTAATATTTACTTTTTCATTATTCTAACTAAAATTTATATTTTTCCCCATCAAATCTGATTGAATATGTCTTAACTATGAAGAGCAGCTAATTTCCTTTAATTTGATATATTATAAGTTTATATTAGGTGAATAAATCATGTTAAAGTGAAGATCTGCATATCTGAGAAATAAGAGTATTCAGAAGATGTCGGCCATTTTTTAATTTGGCTAAATTGACTTCATTAACTACTTTTTTCGCAAATAATTTCTATATACATGCGTTTTAACATTCAATAAGTACAATTAATAAAACAGTGGATGAAAAAGAACTTTTTTTGTGTTTAGTGCTCTGCACAACTTTTTCTAAGGTGGTCTGGGGTTGGTGTGATGGACATTTTCCCCGACTTTGGTGCTTCCTAACTAAATTTCCAATAGAGCTACATCCCTAAAATTTTCGGATCCCATAGACAATATTATATTAAGCATATCTACACATTTTCAGAAGAATAAAGACATAATTCGTTGATTTATGAATGGCCAAAGTTATGGAAAAAACGTTAAAAATGAAAATGGCCGCCGGGCCTCCCTAGTAATAAGTTTTAGTGATTTGTAATAAGTTTTGGTGATTTGTAACAAGTTTTAGTGATTTGTAATAAGTTTTAATGACTTGTAATGAGTTTGAGGGCCTTGCGCACTGCTGACACCAAATGATATCCCTGACTCGCCATTCTGGGTGGAGGTTTTGCTAGAACGCGAGTTGTGCAGAGCAATTTGTATGAGGTTTTGGTGATTTAATTGTAATAAGGTTTGGTGCTTTGCGCACTGCTGACACCAAATGATATCCCTGACTCACCATTCTGGGTGGAGGTTTTGCTAGAACGCGAGTTGTGCAGAGCAATTTGTATGAGGTTTTGGTGATTTAATGGTAATAAGTTTTGGTGCTTTGCGCACTGCTGACACCAAATGATATCCCTGACTCGCCATTCTGGGTGGAGGTTTTGCTAGAACGCGAGTTGTGCAGAGCAATTTGTATGAGGTTTTGGTGATTTAATTGTAATAAGGTTTGGTGCTTTGCGCACTGCTGACACCAAATGATATCCCTGACTCACCATTTTCAGTGGAGGTTTTGCTGGAGCGCGAGTTGTGCAGAGCAATTTGTATGAGGTTTTGGTGATTTAATTGTAATAAGGTTTGGTGCTTTGCGCACTGCTGACACCAAATGATATCCCTGACTCACCATTTTCAGTGGAGGTTTTGCTGGAGCGCGAGTTGTGCAGAGCGATTTCTCCATTGCTGGACAGGTTGACGGTCAGCAGTAACACCTCCTCCTTGTCCAGAGAGGTGGGCAGTACAGGTAGTCTCGGCTCATACGATGCCTCCTGCACACAGAGTTAACACTTCAAAATTGTTGACAGACAATAATACAAAACAACCCGCCTATTAAGAACTCATGATGTAAGACTTCTCCGCTTTCCAGATCTTACTTGTGAACATTTCCGATCATAACCTCTTACAATTAACCTTCATTTTTACGACGCCCTCCTGTTTAATTAAGACCTGATTTTTCTCAAATTATCCAATGTCTCCAAACAGGGGTGCTGCCCCCCAAATTAGGACTTCCTCCTTTTTAAGATGTTCCTTTCTCAGATGTTCTGTTCATAGCCTAAAGAGTAAATTAACTCTCATTTTTTAAGACGCTCTCCTGTTTAACTGAGACATGATTTTTTCAATTTATCACCGGTCTAAAATCCGGGACCTGATTTTTGTGTGCGGTAATCAAGATCTGATTTTCTCAAATTAGCAAAGGGGGTTCCACTATATGAACTCAATAGTTGTAACAGGCAACAGTCCACTACAAAGTATCTCTCGTATATCTGTACATTAAAGTTGCGATTCGTGCACCCACCAGGTCGAAAAGCACGGGTGTGTTTTCAGCGCATGGTTTGGTCTCCGACACGGCACCAGTGGAATGCAGGCTCTCCAAGTGGTGAAGCATGCGCAGTCGGGCTGAACGTATTTTCTCCTTCTCCTCTCTGGCCACTCTGTTCACACAAAAAACAGATTGAGGAAATGCAGGAAGTTTCTGGAACATGCCTGTGAGGCCTGCTAGCTTCTGTGTGATTCCAGTCTTGGACTGCGGAACCACCTATGCTCTCAATTTCATTGTTGATAACGTAGACAGCGTCATGTTTGAACTCTGTTCAAACTGTGCCTGTACACACATCATGCACATTCATTTGCCTAAACTATTTCAATGTGCAAAATAATGAATTAAAATGTCTAGCATTGGTTTTGAGATATATTTGTAAAGTGCCATGAGCCAGCTATTTGGCGGTGGATAGCGCTATGCAAGAACATTTCATCATTATTATGTGACCATCAAGCAAACGTTTGCTGCACTGAGGGAAACACTCTTTATGTTTGTTGTGTTTCTGTACTAAAATTAAAACACACACACACACACACACATACACAAACCAATTCTACCACCACTTCCACACACACACACACACACACACACACACACACACACACACACACACACACACACACACACACACACACACACACAGTGACTTATTCTCACCCATCCGCTCCTCCAAACACACACACACCATTCCCACAACCACCCCGACACACACACACACACACACACACACACACACAAACCTGGCAGCCTCTTTCTGTCTTTCTTTCTCCTTCTCTCTGGCAAGCAGCGCGGCCTTTTCCTCGGCTTTCAGATTGCTGTCGTCCTCTGTCGACCTGGTGCTCGCCCCGTCACTCCCAGCATCCCCTGTGGCGCCCAGCGATGCGGAAACTCCGCAAGAGCTGGTGGACACGCCACGGGATGACGTGGTCTTCTTCTGGAGGTTGATCACGCGAGCTGGCTGGGCCTGTTTCAGTCTGAAATTGGAATAGGGTTCAGATATTAAGGAATATTGTCTTTTTCTGGACGTGTTTCTTCCAGTTAAATGCTTGCAAAGTATATCGAAAGGTTATGCCATTAGGGGAGAGATATTAAGAAATAATTGTCTGCTTGTGGGCATGTTTCTTCTAGTAAAATGCTTGTGAAATACATCCAAAGGTTATAAAATGCCATTAGGTTTTAAGTCTTTGGGTTTTAGGGGCGTTTTCTTTATGCCTTTTCTATCAAACGTGGGGCACAGAATCTGCGAGTTGATGTTGAAAGTGTTAATAATGGACAAGCCTCTAACTTTGAAATGTAGTTCCTCTGGGTTTTTTTTTTAGCACACTTTCCTAACTGATGTTATGCAATTCATATCAAAATACAGTTTAACCTGTCTATGACAACGACCCAAGGGACGGACCAAAGGTGGTCGCTGGAGACAGGTGGTCTCTTTTAAAAGGTGAATTATACAGAAATAAGGGATCCTTTGGGGTGGTCATGATGTACCGGTGATGGTTATTGAGAGGTGGTCGCCAGGGCAGGTTCTACTTTTTGAAACCAAGTGAGAACGACTAGAACCATAGCTGTAAAAGACCACAACAAAGTCTCTCTTGCAACTGTAGCTTAACCCAGTGACCCCTAGAGCATCTAGTATTGCCCACTGGAGAACCCATAAGGCACATCACAGAACCCCCTGAAACACATGCTATATGAAGTACACCATGCTTCCGACTTCACATTTGCTTTCAATTACTAAATACAATGCAATATGATGCATATCTGTTTCCGCTTCTTCCCCATGTCTGCCGGATTTGAGCATTTACAGAAAACAGGCTGTGGTTATTTTGCTATGACTTTTTTTAAAGTTTGATATTGGTTCTGTTTCCATTTGATGCCTCCAAAGTTTCAGCATTAACAGTTTTTAGAAAACTTGCAGTTATACGTTTGAAATGAATGGAGTTACTTCCCATGTTATGGGAAGTGCATAGGAGGTAGCCTCATTCTGTGTGGTGTGGGCAAAGGGTTCTTCTTCTTCTGAATTCATGTGCCAAAATTCTCATGTTTTTTGTGTATGACCGATTTTACCCCACCATTTAGGCAGCCATACCCCAGTTTCGGGGAATGAATGCTTAATATTTTCGTGCTTCTATAACCCACCGAACTCTACCTGTCATGGATTACAGGATCTTTTCAGTGCGCATTTGGTCTTGTGCTTGCGTGTACACACAACGGGGGATAAGGCACTAGCAGGTCTGCACATAAGTTGACCTGAGAGATTGGAAAAATCTCCACCCTTAACACACCAGACGCGACTGGGATTCAAACACTCAACCCTCCGCATGTGAAGCTGTAGTCTTATCCCCTAGGCCATTGCGCCTGTCTATCGGAAACATCTCCATCTTTAACACACCAGACGCGACTGGGATTCAAACACTCAACCCTCCGCATGTGAAGCTGTAGTCTTATCCCCTAGGCCATTGCGCCTGTCTATCGGAAACATCTCCATCTTTAACACACTAGGCGTGGCTGGGATTTGAACACTCAACCAGACCTGTGCACACTCAAAACGCTCATCAGTAGTAAACAAACAAAATTTCAGTAGTTTTTAAAATGTTTCAGTAGTAAGCTGTAACGACAGTTCAAAGGTCAAAGGTCTCCTTTGCTGGATTTTACTATCTCCAGGTTGTCTTGAGAATGACTGGACTTCCAGCACTGTTGTGCTGTTTTCTTCTTCAAGTCTTTGGTGACAGAGCTGGTGTCTCCTCTTCACTATTTGAATCTCGTACTCTTTTTTTCTTTTCCATGTTTCACTTCAATCACCACGCAGACGCTGGACGAACTAAGTCTAAGAACAAAGACTCAATGCGGAGAACACGCGTGCTTCCGGTAAATCGGAAAACGTCTTTTCAGCGCAACGGCCAACTAATTAGTCAAAACATCTTAAAACAGAAAAAAAAGTTGTTGGTGTTTTTTTGGCGTAAAACATCGGAATTTCGGAATTTTAATTAAAAATCCGTAGCACCGTATTCTGCATATAAAAATCGGAGAAATTACGGAGAAACCGTAGATGTGCACAGGTCTGCTCAACCCTCCGCATGTGAGGTCGGCGTCTTATCAACTAGGCCATTGCCCAGCGGCAAAGGGTTCAAAGAGTGAGCCACTGACCTCTGTTGCTTGAAGGAAGGAGTAGCTGAGCCTCTGGTGGTGATGGTTCTCTTGACCTGTTGTCGCTGGGTCAACCACTTGTCTTCGTCCTCCGAGTCGCTGGACTCTGCTCCCATGCTGGACCCCAGAGAAAAGAGAAGCGTCATCATTAAAATATAGATCTACACAAGCACTTACATGTATACAATCAGCTTTGCTTGCGTTATCATTAAAATACAGATACATGTGTAAAATCAGCTTTACTGTTTGATACAAAGTTCTGTCTCTGTGTGTGTAATTGTGTGTGTATGTGTGTGTGTGTGTGTGTGTGTGTGTGTGTGTGTGTGTGTGATTGTGTGTGTGTGTGTGTGTGTGTGTGTGTGTGTGTGTGTGTGTGTGTGTGTGTGTGTGTTTGTATGTGTGTATGTGTGTGTGATTGTGTGTGTGTGTGTGTGTGTGTGTGTGTGTGTGTGTGTGTGTGTGCGTGTGAATGTGAATGTGAGCTGTGTACTGATACTTGGAAGAGCACTTGTAATGCCCAATGAAGCCTAGACACACAGAATGATTTACACGACATGTGAAGGATGCAATCTTTAGCATACAGAAAGCTGTCCCAGCAGATAGGACTCCGGCATGTCTCTGTCGTGGCTGAGATTGGAATCTAGCTTATTTAAATTTCTTATGTAGCTGGATACTGTTAGATTTCTGATCTCAACTGGCTGAGAGGAGAATTGTGATCATGATTCTGATCTCAGTTGGATCAAATGGGATTTTGGTGTTATAAAACACCGATTGTATACCCCACCATTTTGGTTGCGATACGCTTCTTTCGGTGGAAGCATGCTGGGCATTTAAGTGTTTCTATAACCCACCGAACTCTGACATGGATTACAGGATCTTTTCCGTGCGCACTTGGTCTTGTGTGTACACACAAAGAGGGGTAAGGCACTAGCAGGCCTGCACATCAGTTGACCTGGGAGATCGGAAAAATCTCCACCATTAACCCACCAGGCGCGGGGGGATTCAAACCAACGACCTTCCGCTCGGGAGGCCGGCGTCTTATCCACTAGCATCATAGCGAGATCGAATCTTAGCCATGATAGTCTTATCCACTAGGCCATTGCGCCGGTCATAGCCAGATCCAATCTCAGCCATAATAGTCTTATCCATTGCGCCGGTCATAGCCAGATCCAATCTCAGCCATGATAGTCTTATCCACTAGGCCATTGCGCAGGTCATAGCCAGATCCAATCTCAGCCATAATAGTCTTATCCATTGCGCAGGTCATAGCCAGATCCAATCTCAGCCATAATAGTCTTATCCAATGCGCAGGTCATAGCCAGATCCAATCTCAGCCATAATAGTCATATCCATTGTGCCGGTCATAGCCAGATCCAATCTCAGCCATAATAGTCTTATCCATTGCGCCGGTCATAGCCAGATCCAATCTCAGCCATGATAGTCTTATCCATTGTGCCGGTCATAGCCAGATCCAATCTCAGCCATAATAGTCTTATCCATTGTGTCGGTCATAGCCAGATCCAATCTCAGCCATAATAGTCTTATCCATTGTGCCGGTCATAGCCAGATCCAATCTCAGCCATAATAGTCATATCCATTGTGCCGGTCATAGCCAGATCCAATCTCAGCCATAATAGTCTTTTCCATTGCGCCGGTCATAGCCAAATCCAATCTCAGCCATAATAGTCTTATCCATTGTGCCGGTCATAGCCAGATCCAATCTCAGCCATAATAGTCTTATCCATTGTGTCGGTCATAGCCAGATCCAATCTCAGCCATAATAGTCTTATCCATTGTGCCGGTCATAGCCAGATCTAATCTCAGCCATAATAGTCTTTTCCATTGCGTCGGTCATAGCCAGATCCAATCTCAGCCATGATAGTCTTTTCCATTGCGCCGGTCATAGCCAAATCCAATCTCAGCCATGATAGTCTTATCCATTGTGCCGGTCATAGCCAGATCCAATCTCAGCCATGATAGTCTTATCCATTGCGCCGGTCATAGCCAGATCCAATCTCAGACATGATTGTCTTATGTTATATGAAGTCTTATATCGCGCGCGTATCTCCAGACTCGGACTCAAGGTGCAGGGATCATCTATTTATGCCATGTGAGATGGAATTTTTTACACAATACATCGCGCATTCACATCGACCAGCAGATCGCAGCCATTTCGGCGCATATCCTACTTTTCACGGCCTATTATTCCAAGTCACACGGGTATTTTGGTGGACATTTTTTATCTATGCCTATACAATTTTGCCAGGAAAGACCTTTGTCAATCGTGGGATCTTTAACGTGCACATCCCAATGTAGTGTACACGAAGGGACCTCGGTTTTTCGTCTCATCCGAAAGAATAGCACTTGAACCCACCACCTAGGTTAGGAAAGGGGGGAGAAAATTGCTAACGCCCTGACCCAGGGTCGAACTCGCAACCTCTCGCTTCCGAGCGCAAGTGCGTTACCACTCGGCCACCCAGTCTTATCCACAGGGCCATTGCGGCTGTCATAGCCAGATCCAATCTCAGCCTTGATAATCTACATGTGCAAATGTACAAACCTCTGGCTAGACAAGCCTTCTTCCCCTGGTTGTAGACTAGGCAGGATGTGAATGAAAAATCTCTGATCTCAACAACAACAACAAACAAGAAGGGCAAAGCCCATACGACTCACATGCTTTACACATTTTTCCTACCAAAATACATGTGACCTTGACCCAAGGTCAAGGTCATGCAACACAAAGCTGTTAATTCAAGACATAGGAAGTACAATGGTGCTTATTGGCTCTTTCTACCATGAGATATGGTCACTTTTAGTGGTTCACTACCTTATTTTGGTCACATTTCATAAGGGTCAAAGTGACCTTGACCTTGATCATATGTGACCAAATGTGTCTCATGATGAAAGCATAACATGTGCCCCACATAATTTTTAAGTTTGAAACAGTTATCTTCCATAGTTCAGGGTCAAGGTCACTTCAAAATATGTATACAATCCAACTTTGAAGAGCTCCTGTGACCTTGACCTTGAAGCAAGGTAAACCAAACTGGTATCAAAAGATGGGGCTTACTTTGCCCTATATATCATATATAGGTGAGGTATTGAATCTCAAAAACTTCAGAGAAAATGGGAAAAATGTGAAAAATAGCTGTTTTTTAGGCAACATTTATGGCCCCTGCGACCTTGACCTTGAAGCAAGGTCAAGATGCTATGTATGTTTTTTGGGGCCTTGTCATCATACACCATCTTGCCAAATTTGGTACTGATAGACTGAATAGTGTCCAAGAAATATCCAACGTTAAAGTTTTCCGGACGTCCGGACGGACGGACGTCCGGACGGACGGACGGACGACTCGGGTGAGTACATAGACTCACTTTTGCTTCGCATGTGAGTCAAAAATGCAAACCTCTGTTGCTCAAGGCCCGTCATAGCGACATCCAATCTCAGCGACGATAATTTACACGTGCAAATGAACAAACCTCTGCTGCTCAAGGCCCGTCATTGCGACATCCAATCTCAGCGACGATAATCTACACGTGCAAATGTACAAACCTCTGCTGCTCCAGGCCCAGGACGCGAGAGACGCTGGTCATGCGTTCCTTCTCCTCCTTCCGGTGCTGCTCAAAGCCGCGCAGGTCAATGAACACCGTATCTGGCTCCGGCGTTCTCTTGTTCAGCGACTCTAGCAGAGCTGCCATGGGGGCTACATCTTTGCCTCCTGATGACTCTGAAAAAAGAGAATATTTCATTTCATTACTTACTTGTCTCAAATCTGGAAAGCTGGCAGCAACAGTCGCACTACCCGGATGTGTGTGTGTGTTTGGGTGTCATGGGTGACCTGCATTTATGGCTGAATGACCAAGGTCTTATAAGTGCCAAGATGGAGCCGGCTCATGGAGACCGGGTGTGAAGTGTGTCTATCATATATAGATGCAAGAAGTGTATGGGTGTATGCATGTTATCAACACAAGGACAAATACCAATGGCTTTTATGCTATATGGTGGAATAAATTCTTGTTCTTGACAAGGTGGTGAGACATGAGTACCGACTCTTGAGTCTGCATGTAAAGTTGACCTGTGTTTGTCCAGGCCCGGATCTGAACCCGTGCATCACAAATCCAGTGCTCTACCAACCGAGCTACCAGGCCCACACAATGTGACGATGATTTAACACAGAGAAAGTACAGTGGATAAACCCTGCCCTCATGATCCCCTTTCCCCAGCTTTCAACCTCAGCCAACAGCTTTGCTTTCAGGCAATATTCAATTGAAAATGAAACCAGCACATTCAGGGGACAGAAAACAAGACAAGGACAAGGGTGGGACTGAGAAATGTCATGAACCCTGAAACCGAAAAAAAAAAAAAAAAAAAAAAAGAAATAAAAAAGAAGGCCATAATCGATTCCGGATTTCCGGCATATACCGGAATCCCATCCATGCAAGGATTATCACACAGGCATCTTTCTCAAGACTGCAGTCTTTAATTGAGCCCAAAATGCTAAAGCTCAGTGCAACCAGCTTCACAAAGTCGACTTTGGCCCGATTCATTCGACAATCTACACAAACCTTTTCCTGCCACTCCTGCGGCTTCGGGAACAGCCACCTTGGTACTGGAACCCGCCAAAGTGGTTGACGTTCCAGCTGAACTTGTTTTACTGCCCGCAGTGTCTCTCTTCGCACTCAGCGTCACTGATGTTGTTGAGGTTGATGTGGTGCGGGGCGTAGTGGGGATGCCAATGTCTGCGCCAGTCTGAGGGTCGATGACGGAAGGGTCGTAGTCTCTCCCTGACTGTTTCAGTGAAAACTGCGCCAACTTTTGAATCAGCGTCAGGTTCTCTGTACCTACAAACATTGGGAAAAAAGAAAAGATTTGAAGTAAAAAAGAATGAAAACGCAACCATGCCTGGCTTCTACCTTTTAACTTTCTGGCTGTTCAAAAGAAGAGAAAGACTTTATCATTATTGTCTCTGAGAGCACATTCGTGAGTTTATTTTCTTGTGTCATTTATTATATCACACATTCTATGGCTTTGTAAACTTGTATCTGAATAAAATATTGTTTAAACCAAGAAAAAGACTGAAAACCGCAATCTTTTTTTACAAATTAATTTTCATCATATTCCAGGCTTCAGACTCGATCAAGTCGCTCACATGAAGCAATTACATCAAAATCCTACACGGAAATCTATCAGTCTCGACGAGAGAGTTCTTTCCATCTTGGGCTGTTTACGTCAACAAATTACCCCCGACTGCGTAAGCACATTTTAAAACATGGTATTTGGTTCCATTTTGGCATACCGCGCCCAAGAAAGTGATCACGGAAAATGTTGATTATATTTTCGCGGGAGATGCGCACTGACAAACCGCATAGAGTTCCGTTTGGCTGGCAACACTATAGGTATGTGTAGTCATCAGTGTGATGTTTGAGTAAATGCTTTGACTGGTTATATCCTTATATTCTTATCGTCCCCCGAAATCGGTGTGGTTGAATGGTTTGTTTTAGAATGAAATTGTAAAGCGCCTCAAGCCAATTGCTGGGACTTGCGCTATAGAAAAGCTATTTATTATTATTAATATTATTATTATTAATAAATCGTAGCTTCAACAGTGCTCTGAGCTGACCTGCCACTGCCTTTCCGTCGCCATCACCCCTGCCGGACTGTCGAGCTGCTGATGATGATGATGTTGTCGGAGCAGCGTTGACGCGGGCAGCCTGTTGTTGCTCCAGCTGTGCTCTAAGCGACGGAGGCGGGCTCCATCGGGCAAGCTCGTTGTCATCCTCCAGGGAGGTATCTAACGAAAACAGAGATTTTTAAATATAAAATTTCAAAAATAAATTTTGATTTAATTAATATACTTACCAACTCACATAGAAAGCATTAACTTCAGTTAAAGTGCTAGGACACTGAACTACGCTTCACCCCAAAGGGGAAGCAACCCCCTAAAAAAGAACGGCCTTGACCTCTAACCCAAGCTATACAAGAGTCGAGGTCATACCGTCACGTGACCTATCACGCGTGACTCAACCGCCGCCATGTTGAAACCTCACTCCCACTGAAGTGATCTGTTCATTTTTAGGGAAACCCTAAGCAACAACTTCGTTTTGTGATAAGACATTGAAGCACTCTTGCATGGCAACATGGGGAAATAACTCTGAAACAAAAACCGTATGCCATATAAGGCATGGTCCTTAGCGGTTATTTCCACTACCGGTGTACTGCGCCTGCGCAGGATGTATACCGGTGAAACTCATCCCGTATTAAAACATATACCCCCTTTAAAACATTTGCGGGGCAGGCTGGGAGGGAATTCAATATGTGAGTTGGTAAGTATATTAATTAAATCAAAATTTATTTTTGAAATTTTATATTAAATTACATATTCTTACGCAACTCACATAGAAAGCAGATTGCTAATTTAGGTGGTGGGCAAATGAACTCACAGTTAACATCTTGCAAGTATCTGGCCTGTAGCTACAATAGCTGGCAAACCGAAATTTCTGTTCTGCCGAGCACCAGATACGTCCCCAGGAAAAACATAAAAAGACATCTTCTGCAGAAGATGTCTAGTAGATGTGTGCTAAAAAAGCGGGTACTTAAAATACCCCGCCGATAGAAACTCATGACTACGTCCCTGAACGTTCAATGAGCTGCATTCATGACTTATGTAAGTCTCTCAGACTTGAGAACAGGTAAAGAAGAGGCCTACACTCTGACCTCTTGAGCCCGTGCTGCCTGAAAAGGGAGGACTGACTGCCCCCCCCCCCCCCCTTTTCCTTGCCACCACT
The DNA here is from genome assembly GCF_037325665.1 of Littorina saxatilis. Taxonomy (NCBI): domain Eukaryota; kingdom Metazoa; phylum Mollusca; class Gastropoda; order Littorinimorpha; family Littorinidae; genus Littorina; species Littorina saxatilis. The sequence continues at coordinate 37,528,246 of NC_090252.1, forward strand.
GTAGGCATGCCTAATCAATGTGGCAGTCCATTTAGCTAAGGTTGACTTCACTAAATCATTGCCTCTAGAAGAGGCTAATTTTGTCAAGGATTAAACAATCCGAACTCAAAAACTCCAAAACTAGGAGCAAGTCCCAAGTCGGGACTGGAGATTTGCTTTCAGCCAACCAAAGGGAGGTTCCCTTTAATCACGCTGGCTACAAAGAACCCAAGTGAAAATATTTTGCGACCTAGCTGTGTCAGTGCAACTGAAATCACATAAAGTCTTAATTCAGAGACGTGGGAGAAAAATCGGAAAGCCAGGATAGGTGGTTCGCCACCCGCATTGAACGGAGAGAAGTGGAGTTCTTTCCGTTAATATACGCCATTAGTTCCAAGCCAGTCAAAGTGACACAAAACGAAGACGCTGAACCCCTATGGAATCTCTAAACCAAATCCAGAGTTGGGGCAGAAGACCCTGAGCGTCTCAATGATTCCCTTACAGTAGACACCCGTGTGGCTCGAGTGTAAAAACGGCGCCCTCTTGCCAGCCCAAAGGACTGGCAACCAAGATTGAATGGGCCCATAATGTGCGACCAACAGGCCGCTCAAAGTAAAATCGAGAGTATTATCCGGGAACAGGGAGACGAACATTTAGCGGAAGGTGATAGTACCGAGAGGCAAAACTTCTATCAGCGGCTTCTCCAAATTCACCGGAAGGAGAAGAAGCGCGTAGTGAGATAGGGTCCAATCCGAGTGGACATTCTTGGCCGGCTGACTAGAGTCTGCCAATAAATACATAGAGCCTCTAAGAAAGGTACTTCACCGCTAAAAAGATCTCGTGGTGGAAAAAACCACATCAAAACCTCGCATGCTCGCTGTGGCAGTAATAAGGGGCGAGATGCCACCCCCTGCTTATTGAGATAAAAGACCACTGTGGTGTTGTCTGATTGAATCAACACAAGTTCTCCCCTGACAAGAGAAAAGAAATCCGCAAGAGACAGAACTGCTTCGCTGGTGGAGAGAGAACCAACGGGAACGCCCTGCATGAGCAGTGGTGTGAGAATCCAAAGATTGGTTGTGTCTGTGAACCAGTCAAGAAAAGACACTAACATGTTCCAGCTCTTCATTTGATTGCTTAGAAAACGAAACCAGAGCCCTGAAGATCTGAATTAAATATATGCACGATCTATATAAGTGACCCAACAGGAAGGGCCCCAGTGCCTCCCTCAATAAAGTGGAAGTTCTAATCGCCCCTCCAGCCGCTGTGGGAAAACACAGAGGCAGAGAGAAGAACACTAAGACTCCAGTTGACAAGTGCCAAGAGTATGCAAGAAAGCGTGCTATTGTTTGCCCACTGAAGCCTACCGCTAAATCGCCTCGAGGAGATAAAGTGGTGGGTATTTGGCAACGTGCCACACCGAGAAGAAGATAAAAACCAAAGCTGAGAACGGCCAGCTTAGCGCTTTTCTCTGATAAGAAAAGCCGAGGCGTGCCGTGGGCTTTTCCTTTTGCTGTGAGATTCTCTCTGTTAAAGAGTCCGCGTGCAAAGAGGAGGATTCGCAAAGAAAAACCCTCGAGCAAGGAAGAGATTTAAGTCTCACCGACAGAACAATACTGTCGGCCGAGGCCTTTTCCCAGAAGAACAGCAAAGCTAAGCCCTTTGAATATGTGTCCCGACAGACCACAAAGGCATCCCATCCCGTGAGTACGAAACCGCACAAGGGAAAGAATGAATCAAAGTCTTGCACCAAGACGATAATAGAAAGAAGTGAGGCCACGATCTTCCACAGCCAGGAGATCATTGTTCCTGAAAACATACAGTTTCTCCTTGCTATGAACATTAAAGATGTATGATCGACAAGTACGGTGCAACCGGAAGCGGTTCCGTAGTACGAAGAAAAGAATAAACTAAGTTCTTAGGCTTGGTGTAACCTAGGCCTACGGATATCGCTCAGCGAGTGAAGCGTTACTTGCGCGGGTGACGCAAGCGAAAGCAACGCCGCATCGCTGCCCACAAAGGAAGTGGTGGAAAAGGAGAATCATATGAGAAAACTTCCCCAAGTTAAAATTCTAGAGCCAGACAAGAAAGCGTCCCTGCGTGTGTAAACCGCAAGTGCGTACAACCGTGCCACGACTGACATTTGTTCGGCTGAAACCTTAGCCAAAGAGGCCAGGAGTATGGGGACGTCTTTCACGCTAGAGTCGTTTCGAAATACGAAAGGATCCGACGACACCGCGATCGACCGCGAAAGAGATCGAAGAAGTGTCTCAAAGAGACGCAAGTTCCAACGAGTATCTTCCCGTTTCATCCAAACCAAGTAATGCGCCTTCAGAGTAAGCACAATGTTTGTCCAAACGATAGACATCCTCTCTGAGATTAGCCGACTCCGGAGTGACCGGAAGCGGTGCACTCGGCAAAGCGTAAGTCTCAATAAGACTGTGATGACGACGGGAGAGAGCAAACTTGCGTGAATGAAACGAAGTGCTCGACTTCCGTAACTGGTCTGAGGCAAGCCATAGCTGAGCAGCATCAGGAGCCTGACCGTGTGCAGCCAGTAAAGGCACAGTATCCACAGGCAAGCTATTCTCAGAACCCGAAGTTCTAGCCAGCACCCTGGAAAGTTCGTAAGCAACAGAAGGAGACTCGCTAAAACGATATCCCTGAACTTCCATTAAAGCAGGGCGGAAATCACCCACCACTGAGGGTGGTGGTGCCGCAGAGCTTGTCATAGCTGTCACCCCTTCGGCGAAGTACTTGGCAGACACCTGAGCTGCAGTAACCATAGCTGGTTTAAGTCTGAGTGACAACTTGACATCAACTTCCTCCTCAGAAACTGAGTGAGAATCGTCGAACTCCGAATCTGCTGTGGCCGGACCGTGAAAGTCACTGTGACTAGCTGCGTCACTAAAACGATCCACCACAGGCGAGGCTGATTGCAAAACGGAAGAACCGTGCAAAGCCTGCCCGAAAGCAGCTTCCTGCCCAGAGGGAGGAAGTTGAGACTTGTTTACATTCACCGGAGACATACCAGTCTGCCTGTGAGTACAACTGTCTCGTTGTCCGGTGTCGACCCCCCGTGAGTTCCGCTTGCTAAGAGCGATAGCCTCTGGGAAAGTCGAACTTTCACCCCCCGGCCGTGGCGGGAGGGCTACTAGTTCCGGCCCAACTTGTTGTCCGGTGTCGACCCCCCGAGTTCCGCTTGCTAAGAGCGATAGCCTCCGGGGAGTCGTACTTTCACCCCCCGGCCGTGGCGGGGGGGCTACTAGTTCCGGCCCAACTTGTTGTCCGGTGTCGACCCCCCGAGTTCCGCTTGCTAAGAGCGATAGCCTCCGGGGAGTCGTACTTTCACCCCCCGGCCGTGGCGGGGGGGCTACTAGTTCCGGCCCAACTTGAACACTTTCACCAGAGAACCTGGCTACCGGTGAACATGACTAACCTGTAGAGCGTGAAAGCTCCTCGTATGAAGTAAACACACTCCTCTGCGTGCACGTCAGCCGAAGTGACTGTGCATGAAGGCGTGACAACAAGCCGCGTCGCCCACTCCCGCCGGGAGCGAGCACAAAATCGACGAATGGCAACCTGTTATACATTTGGGTCGAAAACATCTCAAAAAAGGGAAGAAAAACCATCTTTAACACAAGTATTCTTTCCCACTGTGTTTGCCTTGGCTGAAGTAACCTAAATTTAACCTGCTTCAGCACCGGCATGATTGGACTCATAGGGTCCGAAATTTAACAGACATTCTTTCTTTCTTCTTTATATAGTGTTTAAAGCCATATGTACTCGATGACTATACACACTAATTGCTTTACCCACAGCTGGAGACAGCTAAATTAAGTTCCCTGCAAGATATTGCAATTTTATTTTGATCTAGATCGTCCTATTTATCTAGATTTGCCACAGAGGTAGCGTTGACGCAAGGGAAAAACCTCCGCGTCTTTGTTGACATCCTCACTTTTTCAGAGGCTAGAACAAGCTGTAAAACAAGTATATGGTCGGCGCATGGCGACATATCGTCATTACATGTTCTTATGGTGCGTTTGACATCGATTATAGACAAACTACACTTTGTAAACACGGGAGCGCGTACATATGCCTTTAACGTCGTTTTAACCATTCAAGGCTATTTTAATAACAGAGACGTAGTAGTAAGAGAAGCTGGGTCAAGAACAGAAATGGTAGTGCCTTTGCCTTTCTCTTTATGCGAACTTAATAGGAGAAACCTCAGCAGCTACTGACTAGTCTGTGGTTTCTATTTCTCCTTGTCAGCCATTGCTGACAAAAACCCAGTCTGAGTTATGATATTGATAAACAACAACCAGACCGAACAACGGAGAAAGAAACAAACGCAAGCAAAAGCAAACAATTAGAACGAGCTCACCCAAACTTGTGCATGAGAAGCAGGGACCTGTAGACGGGGTGAAACACTGTCCAGAAGACAGTAGGCTAAAAGCCTGCAGCGTAGTGTAAAAAGCGTCCGAACTACTTGGAGACTGAAGTGGGAGTGAGGTTTCAACATGGCGGCGGTTGAGTCACGCGTGATAGGTCACGTGACGGTATGACCTCGACTCTTGTATAGCTTGGGTTAGAGGTCAAGGCCGTTCTTTTTTAGGGGGTTGCTTCCCCTTTGGGGTGAAGCGTAGTTCAGTGTCCTAGCACTTTAACTGAAGTTAATGCTTTCTATGTGAGTTGCGTAAGAATATGTAATTTAATGTTCATTTCAGGATCTTTGTTGATGGCACTATTGCAAAAGGTCTAGGAGTAGAACTCAGAACTGTATTACGAAAGGATAAAGGTTTTAGGCTTAACCTAATCTTCGATCCAGTCATTTGAACATGCACAGAGAATAATTGTAAACGTCATTACATATTGAGAATAAACAATCTATGTTTCCGCTAAACGTGTTAAAGCTAAACAGCAGTCAATTATCACTGCTGCACAAAATGTATCGCAGCAATGTCTCACATGTGAAGTCCTCAAACAAGAGCATATACTCTGAGTTAAAGAAAGTACACCTAAAGCGCCATTTTGGACAGTTTTCTGATGATTTGGACCTTAAAAACTGTGCCAAATAGTTAAATGGCTTTTAATCAGCGAGCAGGTTTGCTTCGTCGAGCTCTTCTGTGTCAGGAGCCGGATTCCGTTCGTCATCATATCTTATATAGTCCTCATAGATGCCCATTAGTCAAAGCAGATTAAGACCGTTGGATTGAGGAAGTCCAACCTACAGTCTAGCAAACCCATGCATACCCAATGCCATACAGGGCTAAAACGCTTCGCATAATATAAACAAACGGTCTGTTGGAAAATATCAAAGTCTGAAATGATACAAACCACAGCATTCAGATTTAAAAAATAGAACGCTCAAACACTAATTCTAAGATCTTCATCGTGGGATATGTGCGCGTTATAAATTCTCGTATTATCATCATTATTAGTCAACACCCAAAACGAACTCTGTAGCTCTCGGCTCAATTTTAAATCTGTATCTCCAGGAATATTCTCAGCGCTCATTCACATTGGTTTCTTTTTTGTTTTATTCTTTCCTTTTGTTGTTTTCCTCCCTTGCAAAATAGAAAACTCTACATTTTAATGACAGGGGTGAGGTGCACGAACCAAAAGTGGGTGCCGCCTAAACGGGAGGGAACAAACCAATGTTATTATGTGTTCAGCCACAATGTAATTTCTCTTTGGAGATAATAAGGTATACACCAGTTAACAGTTCTGCGGTCATAGTGGAACTCGCACATGCGCATATAATTTATTCAAGAGTTTTTATTCTTTTTCCTTTGATTAGAACGCATGCGCAGATAATTTTTGCCAGTGTTTTTGTTCTTCCTCCTCCCCCAGTTTCCTTCTTCGTTTCACGTAGGCGCCAGAACTGTTAACTGGTGTATTATTGTATTGCACTGTTTGGTATTGGGCTTGTTTGTTTGTTTGTTTGCTTAACGCCCAGCCGACCACGAAGGGCCATAATTATCAGGGCGGTGCTGCTTTGACATATAACGTGCGCCACACACAAGGCATAAGTCGCAGCACAGGCTTCATATCTCACCCAGTCACATTATTCTGACACCGGACCAACCAGTCCTAGCACTAACCCCATAATGCCAGACGCCAGGCGGAGCAGCCACTAGATTGCCAATTTTAAAGTCTTAGGTATGACCCGGCCGGGGTTCGAACCCACGACCTCCCGATCACGGGGCGGACGCCTTACCACCAGGCCACCGTGCCGGTGTTTGGTATTGGGTGGCAACTTTCTCGTGCACCTTAGTCCCAGAGCCTGAAGCCTGAAGCCTCACCCAGATCGATGGAGTCGAGAATCTGCATGGAGAGGTTGGGAGCTTTGGCCGACATGTAGGAGAGCGCCAACTCCTTGTCCCTGCGTCTCAGCTCCTCCCTCTCCTCCTTCCTCCGCCTCTCCTTCACCTCCCTCTCCTCGCGGGTCTTCTTCTCCTGCGCCTTCCGGTCCTGTTCGATCCTCTCTAGCTCTCGGTTGCTGTCCAGCTCCCTACTCCTGATTTTACTTTCGTGTGCGTCGCTATTGTACATGTCCCCGCTAAAAGCGTCGTCCATCCCCGTGCCTGCGTCGTGCTTGTTCGTGTCACGGCTCAAAGCCTTGTCTGTCGCAGCGGCTCGGCTTCTCTCCGCTCGGCTGACCACAATGTCAAGGTCAACGGTGCGACCTCCGAACAGAGACGAGCCGGATGCGCGGTTGTTTTCCGACAGCTGCGCCAGGAGAAGGTCACCGGCCTCGACGAGCCCCATCTGGCGATTGTTGGCGAAAGGTGTCTGCCTGTTGCTTTGAGGCGGGGCTGTGTTGTCTGGCCGTATGTGTTCATCAGGGGCGGTGGATGTGGTGGCAGTGGTGGGTGGTGGGGACAGTCCTTGCTCTCTTTCTTTCTGCCGCTGCTTGTCGCGGCGAGCGATCCTCTCCAAGTCTTTCCAGCTACTCACATTCTCCTCCCCCTCATCTTCCAGGAGTGTGGTCACTGAAAAAAAATGTGCTGCTTTAATTACAATAATATCAATACAGTAGAACCCCCTGTTTAAGACCCCCCCATTTAAGACTTCCCCCATTGTAAGACCTCGGTTTTTCAGACTTTCTGTTCATACCCTGTGTAAATCTAGCTTCATTCTCAGACTCCCTCCGTTTTAAGACCTGGTTTTCTCACATTTGTGGAGGTCTTAAAGTTTCACTGTACTTATTGTTGTTAAAAGGGAGGTTCCACTGTGATAGATTACATAGCGCAAACCTCTCCGGGCTTTACATATTAACCATGAATAAAAAGATACAGTAGTACCTGCCATATCCGGTCACCCATTAGTCATTGCAAAGGTGACCGCAAATATCAGGTGGCCGTTCATTCCTCCTCCAAAAAAAACCCAAAAACACGATCAAGTTTTCATGAAGAAAAGAAAGCGATCATCCACGAGCCGCCGAGTCAATTATAGAAGGAAAACTCATTAGTCCTGGGAAAGCTGGCCGCTCCGGGCAGGTTCACGCCCACGAAAGGGCCGGAAATGGAAGGGACTACTGTACTATTTAGCATAACATCAAATACATGTATTGTACATTCTACTAGCAAAATAACGTAACGGTAAACTTACAACAACACATTAGCCACCTATGGACAATACCAGGTGGATAGATAAACAACACACAATCAATCATCTACAATCAACATTGAAAAATCTTAATGAACAAAGAATCTAGACACACGACATTAGATTCCTTAGTGTCCATACTACGCATGCAGAATTGTGGCTTGACTGCTCTTAAAATAGATATATAAACAAGCAAAACATAAAAACGTGCGCAAGTTGTTTCCCCTGGATGTTAAACAGGAGTAGATTCTTATTTAAAGTCTGAAAAATGAATGTGTGTGTGTAAGTGTTTTCAATTATTTCAAAGGTTAAAATAAATAGTTCCAGGCTCTGAAAGGAGAAAACAAAAATCTTTCAAGCAAATGCTCCCAAAAATGTCTGTACCAATTTTCATGACAATCCGTCTGGTAGTTTTTTGAAAATCGCCTTTCAGACAGAGAGACACACACACATACATCTGGAGACAAACCTCACCCCCTGCCCGCGTTAAATCATTCAGTCAAGTTTTGACTGAATGTAAAAAGGGTTGGTTGGGGAACCAGAAACTTAAAATCATTTTTCAGGCCAAACATTTGTTCTTTTGCCAAATATACTACCCTCAGTTCCTACATGACATTGCAGTTCACCTTTACAAGAACACTTAAAAGCACACAAGAACCTTTGACCTTGCAGAGAAAGAACGGCAACTGACCTTCCTGGGCTGCCAGCAAGGCCGCAAGGTCATTATCAAAGGTCAGGTTCGACGAGTCAGAGAGGGAAGCGTTGTTCTTGTCGACAGATGGAATATGGATCATTCCTGGAGGACTTTTGAAAAAGTCCAAGGCGGACTCCCCGCTCAGGCTCGTGTCAAGGTCTTTCTCGTCGTCATAGTCATGTTCCGGAACTTTGAGGTTGCGATGAAAAATCACCGGCTCTTCGGAATCCGAGGACATCTGGAACAGAGGTGTGAATGTAAAATGACAAGAAAGGACAAGGGTTTCCAAGTGTCAAAACTGGCAAAAATAAATATCAAAATTTGCATGAATTTCTTATACAGTGGAATCCCCTATTTAAGACCTCCCCACTTTTAAGATCTTGCTGTTTCAGACTTTCTGTTCAAAACGTCTGCAAATGTATCCCCATTGTAACACTCTCTTCTTTTTAAGACCTGATTTTCTCAGATTGTTTTAGGCCTTAAAATGGGGGTCACACTGTACCTGCAACTCTCGCCAAAGACTCATCTTCCTTGTGGCTAGCGGTCCCCAGGGAACGCTACTTCCTAGCTTTGCTAGCCCAAACTCACCATTCGTACAGCTAAGAAACGGGGGTCTGGTGAATGGCAGTCACATCAGGCAAGCAAACTATCAAGTGGCAGCACGCCATAAGGATGCCTGGTAATATGTCTCACAAAAAGTCGCTTAGAGCTAAATTATTATCAATGTTATAAATCAAGAGTTCTGACTGACTGACAGATTATTTTTGGGTATTATAACCAGTAAAATACAAAATAGTCTAGAAACTACAAACTATGTAAGTATAAGTTAAAAAAAAAAGTATTTGTTTAGTTTAACACTTTCTACCCCACCTATGTTGACCAATGTTTGTTTAGCCGAGACCAGCTGTGCTGCAGCAGGTCACTCAGAATTGTAGTAACTGTGTAGACACTGTGTATCAACACGCTGGAATGCAGGCGTTAGATCGACGTTACAGGAAGCGACTGAAGTGACTGTGTGTACGGATATATCCGTACCAGGTCAGATAGAGCCATATGAGTGGGTACGGATATATATCCGTACCTGGGAGACAATGAGTTAACAGCTATTTTCAACATTATTTGACCCGACTTGACATCCAATGAACAGCACCCTCGGGGCATCACGATTCAATTTATTAGAATTTAAAGAAAGAGAGACAAAAAACAAACAGAAATCTAATATATATTATATAATTAATTATTATCTGCCCCAAATCAAGCGCTCACGTCAGACATATCAAAGTCTATGCTGGGTAGCGACTTCTCCACTTCAGCGAAGATGTTGTCCATCTGAGGTTTGAGACCCCTCCCGGTTTCCATGTTAACAGGTGCATGTGCTCCCACAGGCAAGTCCTGTTCCCCGTCACTGCTGTCCGATGCTGTATCCATGGTGACAGGTGTAGTTGGTCTGAAAATAACTAAAATAATGATGCACATGTAATGATGTATACTTGCTTCGTTTTAAAGATGCACCCTGGCTATATTGCCACATAACTAAAATGTTAAAAGGGCACATATAATTTCTGTGGTGTGTACCATGCAGTAGGGTTGGGGGGGTGTTGGGTTGAAAACCCATAGACGTCTTCTTTGTTCATAGGCTGTAACTCCCACGTTCACTCATGTATAACCGTTTTATACCCCGCCATTCAGGCAGCATACGCCGCTTTCGATGAAACCATGCTGGATATTTTCATGTTTCTATAACCAACCGAACTCTGACATAGATTTACAGGATCTTTTCCGTCCGCACTTGGTCTTGTGCTTGAGTGTACACACGAAGGAGGATAAGGCACTAGCAGGTCTGCACATAAGTTGACCTGGGAGATTGGAAAAATCTCCACTCTTAACCCACAAGGCGGCCATGAATTGAACTCATGGCCTTCCGTAAGGAGGCCGATGTCTTATCCACTACGCCAGTCGCTAAATAGACAATACTACATAGCCTGCTGTATGAGTAGTCAATGAGTGGTACCACTTTACCAGGTTTAAACAAGTTTTTGTTTTTTTAATATTGAAATGCATTTTACTATTTTTAGAACTCCATATTCTTCCTTTTTTCTAAAACACACATAGGCCCCATCCTGAACTCAGGTCAAAATGAGTTCGGCTCATTCTCTCCCTGACAGGATGCCTTGAGTTTCCTTGTCTGGCAAGGAAACCGATTTTTTTTACATATTTAGAGCTTTTTACATTTAGTCAAGTTTTGACTAAATGTTTTAACATCGAGGGGGAATCGAAACGAGGGTCGTGGTGTATGTGTGTGCGTGTGTGCGTGCGTGTGTGCGTGCGTGCGTGTAGAGCGATTCAGACCAAACTACTGGACCGATCTTTATGAAATTTGACATGAGAGTTCCTGGGTATGATATCCCCGAACGTTTTTTTCATTTTTTTGATAAATGTCTTTGATGACGTCATATCCGGCTTTTCGTGAAAGTTGAGGCGGCACTGTCACGCTCTCATTTTTCAACCAAATTGGTTGAAATTTTGGTCAAGTAGTCTTCGACGAAGCCCGGACTTCGGTATTGCATTTCAGCTTGGTGGCTTAAAAATTAATTAATGACTTTGGTCATTAAAAATCTGAAAATTGTAAAAAAAAAAAAATTTTTTTAAAACAATCCAAATTTACGTTCATCTTATTCTCCATCATTTGCTGATTCCAAAAACATATAAATATCTTATATTCGGATTAAAAACAAGCTCTGAAAATTAAATATATAAAAATTATTATCAAAATTAAATTTTTGAAATCAATTTAAAAACACTTTCATCTTATTCCTTGTCGGTTCCTGATTCCAAAAACATATAGATATGATATGTTTGGATTAAAAACACGCTCAGAAAGTTAAAACAAAGAGAGGTACAGAAAAGCGTGCTATCCTTCTCAGCGCAAGTACTACCCCGCTCTTCCTGTCAATTTCACTGCCTTTGCCCTGGGACAGGCTGATCTTTCTTAACCCAGTGTGAGATTTTCAGTGGGGCGACCACCCCCAACCCAGCGCGTCCCCGGGTGGCGGATAGGGGAACGGTCTTCAGATATGGAGATCAGCCGCTTGCGGCCGCGGACCAAACTGGTTCCGGGTGGGATCCCGGAAAATCCTCCCCCCTGTGCTATCAGGGTAGGACGTACGGGCCATGAGCTAAGGGTGAGGTAACCCCGACAGAAAACCCCGAATGCTGAAGACGGAGGACCCGGGCCGCACGGCGCATTCTAACAAACCACGGGTACACGCACTTACGCAAATGATGACACAATCAACCAGCACAGATGGAAATGGCGCTCGCCCATTGAGGACCCCCCAGGGTGGAGCAGCGTCGGGTCCCATGCCTCAAAGGGACCCAGCCCCAACTACTGGAGGTCCCTCCCGTCCGTCTTGTCACGCCAGGAGACGCGGGAGGAAAGTGACTGGCACCACCACAACCAGGAAGAAACCCAGTCAGCAGCGACCTTTTCAGGTCATGCACTGGAACGCAGAAAGTATCCTGAACAAGAAGACAGAGTTGGAGCATATCCTGCATGAGAAGAACATCAACATCTGCTGTATTCAGGAGACGCACCTGACACCCCAAAAGTCCTTCAAAGTGAGAGGCTACCAATGCCTTAGGTCCGACAGAACAGACCGAAGCAAAGGAGGAATCCTGACCCTCATCAGGAACAACATCAATGCCTGTTTGATAGAAACGCACATGGAGGACTCCGAATATCAGGTGATTCGAATCCAGACGAAGACATCAGAATTCCATCTTGTCAACTTCTACTGCCCCAATGATAGACACCTCGCCCTTGACACGATCCCCGCAAAGGCCTCCAACTTCATCGTGGTGGGTGACTTCAACAGTCATTCACAGAGTTGGGGATATGACCACCTGGATCGGAGAGGAGAAGAGGTGGAGAACTGGCAGGACGACAAAGGTCTCATCCTTTTGAACAGTCCCTTTGACTGCCCTACATTCTACTCCAGAAGATGGCACACTACATCAACTCCTGACCTAGCCTTCTGCACGGAAGACATGCACCAGCTAACCAGCAGAGAGGTCGGAGAACAGCTAGGTGGAAGTGACCATCGGCCAGTCTTTTTGACCCTGGGCATGGAGTCCTGCACTGAAGCTTCCTTCCCACGGTGGAACTACAAAAGAGCGAACTGGTTCCTCTTTAGACACCGCACCAGCGAACTCACCAAAGACATCAGAGTCGAGGGTCGAGACATCAACATGGTGGCGAAGGACTTCAACATGAGCATCCTCAGAGCAGCGCGTGAGTCCATTCCCAGGGGTGCCAGGAAAGACTATAAGCCCTACTGGAGCAATGAATTGCAGGAACTGGATGATGATCTGGCAGACGCCAGAAGGGAAGCAGAAGTCAACCCGTCACAAAACAACAACATCCGCCTCCAGGAAGCCAAAGCCAAATTTCTCAAAAAGAAGCTACAGGCAAGACGGAGAAGCTGGCAAGAGAAAACAAGCTCTCTGAACCTTGAGAAGGATGGCAGAAAGCTCTGGAGGCTCACCAAGCAGTTGAATGATGAGAACACCAGCAGAGGAAAGATCACATTAGAAGAGAACGGGAAAGTGCTAACTGGAAAGCATGCTGCCAACCAATTTGCTGAAAGCTATGCAGCTGAGAGCAACCTCCATGTTAGCCCCGAGAAACAGAGAGAAGCAAGAAGAGAGAAAAGAGAGAGACCTGCCAGACAGTCGACAGTGGACGCCATGAGTCAACCACTCACACTCCACGAGCTGCACTCAGCTCTGAAAAAGTCAAAGGCGAAGAAGTCCCCTGGCCCAGACGGCATCACCAACGAGATGCTAACCCACCTTGGTAGTGCAGCAGAGAACAAGCTACTCGAGGTCTTCAACAGCAGCTGGCAAGAAGGATCGCTACCACAACTCTGGCGAGAAGCGATCATGATCCCCATCTTAAAACAAGAAGGGCAAAGCCCATACGACTCACATGCTTGACCTTGATCTTTACATAGCAATGACATCATACACTAAGAACTGCTTTACACATTTTTCCTACCAAAATACATGTGACCTTGACCCAAGGTCAAGGTCATCCAAGGTCATGCAACACAAAGCTGTTAATTCAAGACATAGGAAGTACAATGGTGCTTATTGGCTCTTTCTACCATGAGATATGGTCACTTTTAGTGGTTCACTACCTTATTTTGGTCACATTTCATAAGGGTCAAAGTGACCTTGACCTTGATCATATGTGACCAAATGTGTCTCATGATGAAAGCATAACATGTGCCCCACATAATTTTTAAGTTTGAAACAGTTATCTTCCATAGTTCAGGGTCAAGGTCACTTCAAAATATGTATACAATCCAACTTTGAAGAGCTCCTGTGACCTTGACCTTGAAGCAAGGTAAACCAAACTGGTATCAAAAGATGGGGCTTACTTTGCCCTATATATCATATATAGGTGAGGTATTGAATCTCAAAAACTTCAGAGAAAATGGGAAAAATGTGAAAAATAGCTGTTTTTTAGGCAACATTTATGGCCCCTGCGACCTTGACCTTGAAGCAAGGTCAAGATGCTATGTATGTTTTTTGGGGCCTTGTCATCATACACCATCTTGCCAAATTTGGTACTGATAGACTGAATAGTGTCCAAGAAATATCCAACGTTAAAGTTTTCCGGACGGCCGGACGGACGGACGGACGACTCGGGTGAGTACATAGACTCACTTTTGCTTCGCATGTGAGTCAAAAAGGGAAGGATCCAAAGAAGGCCACCAGCTATCGCCCAATCAGCCTCACCAGCTGTGTTGTGAAGACCCTGGAGAGAATTGTGAACGAGCGCCTCAGGTGGTACCTGGAATCCAGGAACCTCCTCGCCCCTGAACAAGCTGGATTCCGACAGTTCCGCAGCACTGAAGATCAGGTCACTTACCTGGCGCAAGAAGTTGAAGATGCCTTTCAGGAACAGAAGCTGGTCTTCGTCACCTGGATAGATCTTCAGAAGGCCTTTGACAAGGTCTGGAAAGATGGACTCCTTGTAAAACTGCTGAGGAAAGGCGTGTCCAGCAACATGTACCAGTGGATTCGCTCTTACCTCTATAACCGCAGGGCAAGAGTTAACGTCGACCAGACCAAAAGCAAGAAGTTCCTCCTTCGTCATGGCGTCCCTCAGGGCGGAGTCCTCTCCCCCACACTCTTCCTTCTCTTCATCGACGATCTGGTGTCTGAGATGCCCAAGGGGATCAAAGCTGCTCTCTACGCAGACGACCTTGTGATCTGGTGCAAGGAGGAGCACGCAAGTACTGCCACCTACAGAATGCAGCAAGCGGCAGATAGGCTGAACGCATGGGCAGAAGATTGGTGCGTCTCCACCAACAAGGAGAAATCCTCCACCACCCTATTCACACTGTCGCCAAAGCAGAAAGCCGGAACCATTAGACTTGGTGGAACTCCTCTGAGAGAGGATGAAGAAGCAACGTACCTTGGTGTCACCTTTGATAGACGGCAGACCTGGAAACCACACATTGCACAGGCAGAGACGAAGGCCCGGCGCAAGCTAGCCATACTCAGGAAGCTGGCAGGTACCACCTGGGGAGCGAACGAGAAGATACTGAAGACAGTATACCAGGGAACAATCAGACCCCACCTCGAGTACGGCTCCACAGCGTGGTCAACCTCAGCCAAGACAAACCTGCAGACCCTTGACCGTGTGCAAAACCAGGCCCTCCGACTCATCACCGGTGCAATGAAATCCACGCCCATCAAGGAAATGGAGAAGCTTACCACCATCCAACCCCTCTGTCAGAGAAGAGAAGCCAAGACTATGGTACAGGCCGAGAAGCTCAAGTGCCTACCCGACCACCCCATGAAGCACAGACTGAGCAACCTCACCAAGAACCGGCTTAAACGGAGCAGTTTTGTACACGAGAGCAAGAGACTTTCTCGACAGTACAGGGAAGTCCTTCCACAGAACACTCTACCTCTGACTCAAGAAGAAGAGGAAACCCCCAAGGCAACAGAGAAACCAGGCATCCAGATCTGCACCAGTGTTCCACATGTTACCTCAGGAGAAGATCAGAATGACACAGCTCGACAGGCACTCACCTTAGCCCTGATCGACGAACAGTACCCAAAAGAGGCGTGGATCCATGTATACACCGATGGATCAGCAACTAACGCCGTGCTCAATGGAGGTGCAGGCATTCTCATCCAGTTCCCTGGGGGACATACAGCTACATCCAGCGTTGCCACTGGCAAACACTGCACAAACTATAAAGCAGAAGCAGAAGCTCTCATGCAGGCCGCCTCCTTCGTTCAGGACTCCGCAGACCCTTGCTACCAAGTTGTCTTCCTCTCGGACGCCCTTTCAGTCCTTCAGGCCCTAGAGAACGACAAACTCCCACAGCTGGCCAAAGCATTACAGATGGTCAGACAAACCAGAAGAGTTGTCCTCCAGTGGATACCAGCACACTGTGGGATACCAGGAAATGAAAGGGCAGATGAGCTGGCAAAAGAAGGAGCCGTGGAAGACCAACCTGAAAACAGTGTCAGCTTTAGTGAGCAGAAAACAATCATCAAGGCATTGATGAGGCCAAGGACAAACAGAGATGACTACCACACAATGTCCAGAGAGCAGCAAGTCAACCTCATCAGGCTGCGTACTGGCCACAACAGGCTCAATGCTCACATGAACCGAAAGTTCAAGCTGGCGCCATCACCAACCTGTGCCTGCGGTCAAGAGGACCAAACAGCGGAACACATCTTACAGCGATGTCCCTTACTAGATGAGGAACGAAAAGAAGTGTGGCCGTCACCAACTCCCTTGCAGACCAAACTATACGGCAGTCGACAGGAGTTGGAGAAAACGACAACATTTATCACCAGTGCTGGACTGATTGTGTAACCTCTGCGAACGCCAAGAAGAAGAAGACTGCCTTTGCCGTGCGCGGTGGACTGACGATGCTACGAGTATACGGTCTTGCTGCGTTGCGTTGCGTTCAGTTTCATTCTGTGAGTTCGACAGCGACTTGACTAAATGTTGTATTTTCGCCTTACGCGACTTGTTGTAATGTATTATTGATATAAGCAGATTTGCGATCGTCGATAATGATTTTTCATGGTGTTTTGTAATGATTAAATTACAAAGGAATTGATATGTAAGACAGTTTCAAGCGAGCTATTTTTTGCGGCAGTATTTACTGTGCAAACAACTCTAAATATGGCAAAAGTGTCATGTGATAATTAACCGTTTGGTTTCGGCGCTCACTGAAGCAGACGATTTTTTCTGTAACCAGTTGACAGTGATGAAACCATATATTAGGGTCTCCTTCCGGCAGCAGTCCCAAAATTTCGACTTGTTTTGACCTTAGAACAATATCTTTATCATAACTGTGAAGAACTGAACGGAGATCACTGTCGAAGTCGGCCAATCTGCAATAATTTTCGTCTCGTGAACACTGATCTCAAATTTAGATCAGTGCTCGCGAAAAACATATGGGAGATAACTCTGTATTCGTGTTTTGATAGCTTTGTGTAGGACTGTAGCGTCCGGTCAGAGAGATAACTGGCGATAGCCGTTGAGCGATGATTGATCAGAATGACATAGGCCCATATATATTATTATCACTTGCGCAGAATACATTATTACAAGCACAAGTTTGCCTCTAATCTTAGAATTAATTCCTCTTCAATTACTGAAAACCAAAAGCTGTTCATTGTTCAATCAACTGTCTGCCTATGAGTGTTGTTCTCAGGCTGCAGTCTTCTACCATCAGACATGGGAACCCCTGTTTTGCACTTGGGAGTATTCTCAAACAAACTTGGTGTATTTTCAGAAAAAAAATGAGCGTACTCCACACAGCATTTGAACATCCATGATTCAAACATGCGTCACACGCGTCCGTAGCACCGTTAATCAAGTTTACCGATACATTTAAAACAAATGCTTCTTTCCACGTTTACTGACAAAAACTGTAATCATGTGTCAAAATACTGGATTGGCTTTAGGATGCGCTTATGAAGAAAAGTAGTCTAGGAATTTTTCTCGGCATATTTTTTCCCCCTGACGTAACTGATCGTATTCTGGACAATCATGCCTACAAAATACGCGGAATCGTATGGGTTCCCAGCTCTGTACAATACTGTTTTAATCTGACACATAGGTCAAATCGCTGACAGGTCAAACGTCTTATTGCTTTTGCATGGCAAATGGCATGCATTAAGTCCTCTGACAGTGACATACCTTTTTCTCTCTCTCTAATTTAATCAGTACATTTTGACCTACATATATTTTAATCCAGGTTCAATTGAGTCATTATTTTCTGAATCTCTGTAACGATATGGTCATGGCTCAGAAAAGGTGTCCAATTTGTGGGACACTTGAGTCACAAATACAAACTCTTGGATTACTTTCCATTTTGGGGTCCAGCAAAACTGTTTATGTGTTTAGTTGTGTCTGGGCAGTAACAATGTATTTTCATCAATTACTGCGGAATGAATTGCATTTTAAATTTTAACTGGAGTGTGTTACATAACACCGTGTCACACATTG
Source organism: Littorina saxatilis (assembly GCF_037325665.1). Taxonomy (NCBI): domain Eukaryota; kingdom Metazoa; phylum Mollusca; class Gastropoda; order Littorinimorpha; family Littorinidae; genus Littorina; species Littorina saxatilis. The sequence goes on from NC_090252.1 coordinate 37,546,083, forward strand.
TTTTCTAATATACAGTTAACAGTAAACCTATTACACAATAAAAGTTAACTGCATTAGTTAGTATCTACCTTGATCTTCATTTGTGAAAAGTGGCATTCCCCGACAGCAATAATCTGCATATCTAGGTACCCTAGGAATGTGTGTATGTTACATGAACACCAATAAACAAAACAACGATCAAACAAGTACTCAAAGAACTGAAAAGATTACTGTTTCAGCAGTCAATCAATTCTTAGTTCCACACACTTCATACGGACAGTCTGCAAAAAAAATCAAATCAGAACAAGATGTGAAAATGTATTCAAACAAAAATCAACTTTCTGTGTCTCACAACACAGACATTCAAAACTGCTAAATTCCTATTTATTTTACACACACAACCTTAGAAATACATGTAATGGGAAGAGAAACAAGTACATAATAGTAAAGAGTTGAAATGCATCAATGATACCGGACCCGTTATTCCCATTATCAGTTATCTGTCAAGTCATTCCTAAAAGTTTCCAATGAGTGTGTTACATTTCACCAAAAAAATCAAACTTTAGGACACTGTCAAGATATTCACATGAAAAATGCATGCAAAAGAATGAAAAATGAAAGAGCAAAACCATAACAACCTAACAATGATGTCTTATGACTTCTACCATGCTCCAATTCACAATACAGAGAAGATTTTCTCACTTTTGACACTGAGTGTGTTACATTTCACCAAAAAAGTCTTACTTCACATTATTTTGTAAGGTATAAAGCATATATCCACCAACTTGGTAATGAAAACAATACACTGTACAAAAATCTTGATAAACCCCCCAAAAAATCTTCAGGTTGAAGGCGGATTTTGAAGTTATCAAGAAAAATGCTGTTTATTCGCCAATGAGTGTGTTACAAAACACTGTCATAACATGAACAAAACGTTGTTCATATTCAGTGCATTCAGTTAATTGTGAAATTAATTGTAAGAATGACACCATGGTTGCTACACAACTATTGAAACTATTGTTGACACATTCCGACAGCAATAATCTGCATATCTCGGTACCCTAGGCAAGTGTGTGTGTTACATGAACACCAATAAACAAAACAACGATCAAACAAGTACTCAAAGAACTGAAAATTACCAATCCTTCAAAGTAAATTGTAACAAGAAGGGCAAAGCCCATACGACTCACATGCTTGACCTTGACCTTTACATGACCTTGACCTTCAGGGTCAAGGTCAAATAACTAAACCTAGCAATGACATCATACACTAAGAACTGCTTTACACATTTTTCCTACCAAAATACATGTGACCTTGACTCAAGGTCAAGGTCATCCAAGGTCATGCAACACAAAGCTGTTAATTCAAGACATAGGAAGTACAATGGTGCTTATTGGCTCTTTCTACCATGAGATATGGTCACTTTTAGTGGTTCACTGCCTTATTTTGGTCACATTTCATAAGGGTCAAAGTGACCTTGACCTTGATCATATGTGACCAAATGTGTCTCATGAGGAAAGCATAACATGTGCTTTTAAGTTTGAAACAGTTATCTTCCATAGTTCAGGGTCAAGGTCACTTCAAGATATGTATACAATCCAACTTTGAAGAGCTCCTGTGACCTTGACCTTGAAGCAAGGTAAACCAAACTGGTATCAAAAGATGGGGTTTACTTTGCCCTATATATCATATATAGGTGAGGTATTCAATCTCAAAAACTTCAGAGAAAATGGGAAAAATGTGAAAAATAGCTGTTTTTTAGACAACATTTATGGCCCCTGCGACCTTGACCTTGACGCAAGGTCAAGATGCTATGTATGTTTTTTGGGGCCTTGTCGTCATACACCATCTTGCCAAATTTGGTACTGATAGACTGAATAGTGTCCAAGAAATATCCAACGTTAAAGTTTTCCGGACGGACGGACGGACGACTCGGGTGAGTACATACTCACTTTTGCTTCGCATGTGAGTCAAAAAAACACTCTAATTCAAAACAATAAACGCAGACATCCTTTTCTGTTTACTTGATTCATTCCTTACTTTGTTCCAGCAAGATTTAAATAATTTTCAAGATAACTGTACAAACTATTGGAGTGTGTTACCTCTCACGATGTGCGAGTGGTGTGAGTAACACACTCAACACTGTTCCAAAAAAAACCTCTAATTCAAACAATAAACGCAGACATCCTTTTCTGTTTACTTGATTCATTCCTTACTTTGTTCCAGCAAGATTTAAATAATTTTCAAGATAACTGTACAAACTATTGGAGTGTGTTACCTCTCACGAAGTGCGAGTGGTGTGAGTAACACACTCAACACTGTTCCTAAAAAAAACCCTCTAATTCAAACAATAAACGCAGACATCATTTTCTGTTTACTTGATTCATTCCTTACTTTGTTCCAGCAAGATTTAAATAATTTTCAAGATAACTCTACAAACGATTGGAGTGTGTTACCTCTCACGATGTGCGAGTGGTGTGAGTAACACACTCAACACTGTTCCTAAAAAAAAACCTCTAATTCAAAACAATAAACGCAGACATCATTTTCTGTTTACTTGATTCATTCCTTACTTTGTTCCAGCAAGATTTAAATAATTTTCAAGATAACTCTACAAACGATTGGAGTGTGTTACCTCTCACGATGTGCGAGTGGTGTGAGTAACACACTCAACACTGTTCCTAAAAAAACCCACTCTAATTCAAAACAATAAACGCAGACATCATTTTCTGTTTACTTGATTCATTCCTTACTTTGTTCCAGCAAGATTTAAATAATTTTCAAGATAACTCTACAAACGATTGGAGTGTGTTACCTCTCACGATGTGCGAGTGGTGTGAGTAACACACTCAACACTGTTCCTAAAAAAACCCACTCTAATTCAAAACAATAAACGCAGACATCATTTTCTGTTTACTTGATTCATTCCTTACTTTGTTCCAGCAAGATTTAAATAATTTTCAAGATAACTCTACAAACGATTGGAGTGTGTTACCTCTCACGATGTGCGAGTGGTGTGAGTAACGCACTCAATGTAAAAAAACATATATTTCTTTTTCCTGTAATTTATTTCATTAAATTGGCATGAAAACAAAGCACAAGGTGAACTGTATGGAAAGACTATAGAAAAGGCCAGAAAAAACACATGCAATGACATGAACGCTGAAAAACTTGGGAAATTGGTTGAATCGTCTCAAACATATGTCTTTAAAAATCAAAATAAAGAAAAATCTTTGTCCTAAAAAATGCAAATTTTATCAAAACAAATCACAATAACACTTCTAACTTTCAGATGAAAAAAAAAGGAAGTAAGTTGTTATTTAGTGAAAATAACAGTGTTTCAAACTGCAGGTGAGTACGTTACATACAACGAAAAACCAGTGGTTTTTATCTTGGCCGTTTACGTCCATCTCCTCCATGCCACACTGAGTTCTGAGTTCGAGACAGTCAATGCAACTTTGTAGCAGACGATAGAACAGTTGTTTCCATCGTTGGAAGTCAGGAACATGTCGATAAACAACTTTGATTTACGTTGTTACTTTTCGCGGTAACACGAAAGTACACAACAACGAACTTAAGACTTATTTTCATTGCTTTGTCTTCTGTGTTTGTGCATATTTTTTGTTTTAAGTAGTAGATTGTTCTTTCTTGTCCAAGTTTATCGCTTAGTTCAACGTCTGTCATCATTATTAAAAGCGCGGCAAAAGCTAAAACTGCCTACGTGACTCCAAACACGAAAAGTAACATACTCACCGTTGGATCTAAACTTGATCTCAGCCGACTGTTGGGGTGAGGTACAGGTTATCGTGCAGTATGTAAACAATAACTAACACCTTCTCTTTCCCTCTCCATCAAGTTCTTATCCAAGCAGTGTGTGTAGTACGCACAAATACGACGTTTCAACACCAAGTAAAAAAGTGTCCCAACTTCCGGCCCAAAAATCGACGTAAATTCACTCTACTATTGCGCCTTGCTCGAAAACAAAGTCATCAAACCTTTCGGTTTCTACCAGAATAGTAACTTTATTCAAATCTGCACCCCGTGTCAGTACTTTCAAAGGTAGAATAAACCACAACTGAGCGTGTGGGGCGTTTAAATGGGGTAAGGGTGGAGTTCGACGCCATTTCTGAGCCGTGACCATATAACAACACTGCACACATATATATTTGGAATGCAGAAAAAAATGCATCAAGTGAATTTAAAACTATAATTAGCAATAGCACAGCTATCCATTAATCCACAATTAATTACACCTTTCACTTGCACTAACATGTATCCGTTTTACTTTAAGCGTTTGGACTGTGAAAACATAACATTATTTCCAAACTGCAATGAAAGCTGTTATAATTCTGAAGGAACTGAAAGTCAAACCTTTCTTCACTCAATTGAATTTGAAAACAACATTGATCAACAAATACCAGTGTTCACCACTTCTTAGTAATTTATTTTTTCTCAGATATATATATATTATTGGAATTGAAAATGTCAACACCGAAGGACCTGAATCGTTTTTGCTCAATCGAAAACAACATTGAATATAATACGCTGTTCTTCTTTTGGATCGCGCGCTTACACTGTTACACTAACACAATCATGTGCTTTGTAACGGGTCATGGCAAGTTGCCCAATGACACAATCACAATGTCAAAACAGCTTGTCTAAAACAAAGAATTCAAATTTCGTCACGTTATCGAACACAATGTGGAATTCTCTGCCTTCAGAAGTTCTTCGCGTTTTTTCTCAGTTTTATGCAGTTAAACCAGTGAAATCTACGCGGCAGGCTCCATAGCAATTATGACAACAACGTTTGACCCAGAACGGCAGAAGAGCCACAAGCACCGTTCTTCGGTCTAAAACCTTCTGAGAAAAAAAGCAAAGAATTTATAACGTCTGGCTTACCTGAGTCAGACGAGCAACTTTACAGCCAATGTACTGATTTATTGGTAAACGCAAGCTTCACAACAGTGCCTAGTAAGAAATGTTTTGTTTCAACCGCCAGTGGCGTCGCGACGCCATGTCTAAACTATTTCAGCTCAAGCCAGCAGAGTCTAACATTACAAACCATTTGCAGTCACGCCATTTAAGGAGGGCTAAATTATTGGAACTACTCAGAAGAGTTGCTTCCCCTCAGTTTAGTTTAATTTAGTTTAGTTTGTGGGGACATAATTATAGTGTAGGCCGTAAGGCCCATAATCGTCCCATCAATATTTATTCAACATTTTGTTTTTATTTGGTCTGCATAGCTTGTTCAGGATATTTAATTCATGTTCACTGTTTACTCATCAAAATCGAATTTCGTTTTTAAAATTTGAATATCATCATCCAACTGGTTTTTGACGGAGTTAACCGTGTGTGCTTTTTTAACAGAAGGTGCAAGTGCATTCCAAAGGGGTGCGGTTCTGTTCATAAAATCATTTTTCCTCAAATTTGTTTTGCTATGTTCAATACAAATCTTGTCAATATCATTTCTGGTCTTATCATATTCAGCAAAACACTGAGAATATGTTTTCCCTTTCCACATAGTCAACTTTATTAATAATTTTAAACATCTGAATGAAATCACCCCTATGTCTTCTGAATTTCAGAGATGGTAGGTCCAGAATACGAAGTCTCTCGATATATGTATTTTTTTTCTTCCGCCTGCCACGATTCGCTTGAGGCTTTAATTCGTGGCAGGCGGAAGAAAAAACTTCAGCCAGATAAGTTTTTGTTATTGTTTGTCTGTGCACTTAAAAGACCGTTGGGTCGATATATATTGTTTTGTCAATAACAAACGTTCCTACCTTTCTTGTTTTTTGATTCTAAATTTTGGAACGTTGGCAGTCTAGCTCTTTGTTTTTGGATTTATTTATTTTATTATTTTCAAGTCATGCCGTTATGAGGGCCCCAAAGGGTTTAAAATCGTGATCGTGATTGGCGTTTTTTGACCTTTCTGTGACCGTGATTGCCGAAATTTCCATTTCTGTGATCGTGATGGGACTTTGCCCGTGATCTGTGATGACAAAAAAATCAAGTCTCGTGATCGTGATCGTCATTTGTTTTCGTGATCGTGATGGGCATTATTGCAAAGCATTTTATTTTCAACGTACATTTTTCACAGCTGTATCACTCTATGATCCTCTATTCGTCAAGGAGCCAATCCCGATTGAAGGGAAGCAACAACACATTCAGAAATATGATTTTGACAGCGATTGCTTCCCTTTAAGAGAACCAATCACAAAAAAAGAGATCCAATCAGAAGGCAAATTGCAAAAGTCTGCCAAACTTCATCCAATGGAAGGGCTTCGTGCAAAAGTTTTGAGTGCATTCAGTCAAATTCGAATTCGAAGATCAAAAATGGCGTGCAGCGGTACTGTCATCGAACTTCTGTTATATTTTGTGGATTCAAGCCAGACCAAAGCAGGCGGCGAGAATGCCTTCCTTGGTGGAAAGGTCAGGCTACGGGTCGGTCTTTCCGAAGACGAAATATCAAGGTATGTTGATCTATGTTGCTCTATGACTGTTCTGAATGTAGGCAAAGATCTTGAAATTTGTTCAAGATCTTTGAGTTTGAGTGAGATCATTGACATTGTCGACATTGCCACGTCCGGCTGTCACTCGCTCAGTGTGACCTCGACTGGCTCAGTCGAGATCGAGTCTGCGTGTAGCCAAAACCGAAACTAGAAATGTGTTTTTCATCCCAGCAACGTCGACACGCTTGGCATAGATTCTAATTGTCGCTTCTTTGCATTGGGCTTGGATTTATTTTAGCGCCTGTAAACTTTAATATCAACAATGGGTTAAATTCAGAAACAATGGCGGGGAGACGTGCCAGTTTGGGTCACTTGATCCTCATGTCAAAGACGATCAAAGTCATGTTCGTTGGGGATTTTGTCAGGCATGCTACTTTTCCGGTAATTGCCGGAAATCCGATAAAGCCGTTTTCAAAATCCGGTAAAGTTAACTTTATTCCGGTGAAGTTGAAAAATTTCTGCAAAAACGATCCGTGTGAATATCGCGCAACGCGACAGGGCGCCGGTCTCAATGAAGCCAGCGCACAGTTGTGTTGTTTTCACCAGTTTGGAGGTGTGTTGAATGGTGGTGGGGGGAGGCTAAAATGGGATTTTTAACAAGATCACAACACTATTACAGCCCTGAAAATGATGCCCAGAATGCACCAGATTGCACAGATTTTAACCGTTTTTTGAAAAAAAAATCCGGGGGAGCATGCCCCCGGACCCCCCTAGTTGGCTCGCCTGCTTCGCAGGCTCAGGCTTGTGGCTTTGCCACTGGCACTGCTTTCAGGTAAAACCATTTTTGGCCTGTAGCATTCCTGTTTGTTTTTCAAAGCCATGAAACCAGGCGATGGTGTACCTCAAATTGTATGGCAAAGTTGAAAATAAAGAACCCATCACACATACATGTACTTTAATTTCAATCCACCCAATAGTTTTTGAGAAAATGGGTTTACAAGATTTAGCTCTGGAAATGTGAAATTGTGCAAGTATATATTCATGTGTGTGAGTGAGGGTGTGGGAGTTGAATGTGTATGAGTGTAGAGAGAGAGAGAGAGAGAGAGAGAGAGAGAGAGAGAGAGAGAGAGAGAGAGAGAGAGAGAGAGAGAGAGAGAGAGAGAGAGAGAGAGAGAGAGAGAGAGAGAGAGAAAACAATGAAAACTACATTCTTGTTACTGATTACAAATCATGATATGTATTTCTATGTGTGTATGAAAGAGAATTAAAAAAAAATAATAAAAAAGTGCAACAGTTCTCACTTTGTGTTGAATAAACAATAGATCCAGAGGAACGAATTACTGTGTGGTTGTGTTTACTTTGACACGTGCTTTCTGTACATGCAACTTTTACCGTGACCGTGATTTGCCACTGGTGTTCGTGATCGTGAAAACAAAAATCAAGGTTACTGTGATCGTGAAAGCTAAAATTTCCCTTCCCGTGATCGTGATGATACCCCCCCTTTGGGGCCCTCCGTTATGGCACCCGTGATCAGGCGTACGAGTTTTAGTTTTGCATATCGGAAGCCGTAAATTTAGAGCGATGCATTTTGATCGCCTACAATACAAATCGATTAAAAAAATATGTTACTTGCCTCGGCTTTTGCAACTCAGTTTTGGCTATTTTAGTGGCCTCTCGGCGGTGCGACTCGGTTAGTGGAGAAAGCCATGCGCTCAAAGTCTGGAAGAAGCGGACTTGCAAGGCAGTATCAGCTGCAAATTGACGTCACAGTCCTTCTTCGTCATCTTCGTTCATGGGCTGAAAATCCCACGTTCACTCATGTTTTTGCACGACTGTGGGGTTTTACGTGTATGGTCGTTTATACCCCGCCATTCAGCATTGTTCACCGGTCAGTTTCGGGGGAAGCATGCTGGGTATTTTCGTTTTTCTCAGTATGAAGTGTGGCTCTGACATGGATTACAGGATCTTTTCCGTGCGCACTTGGTCTTGTGCCGTGCTTGCCGCGTGTACACACGAAGGGGGATAAGGCCTGCACATAAAGTTGACTCGCCTGGGAGATCGGACAAATCTTCACCCGACCAGGCGGCCGCTGCCGGGATTTGAACTCACGATCGGCTTCAGGTCCAACAATCACTGAGACTGAGTGTCTTTCAGAATGCTGTCTGTGGTGTTAAGAAACTGATTAACACAGTTTCAAGTAATCACAGCCTGTACTGGCCGTCAAGTAGAAGTCATGCGTGAAGAAGAAACAATTGAAGCGTGCGGTCTCCTGAAACGATGACGCACGCCGTGGAAATATTAGTATCGTGCTTTTGTTACTGAGAAAGACGGGCGCAGTGATGGGTTAAGGCCCGTGGAGATCGTTCCGATCTCCCAGGTCAACGTATTTGCTGACCTGCTTGTCATTATCCCCCTTCGCGTGTAGAGAGAGAGGGAGGGAGAGAGAGAGGGGGAGAGAAGGGTGAGAGACAGAGAGAGGGCGGGAGAGAGGGAACGAGAGAAGGAGAAAGAGATCGAGGGGGAAAGAGAGCGAGAGAGAGATGAGAGCAAAGGCAGATAGGGAGAGAGGGAGAGGGAGAGAAAGAGAGATCGAGAGAGAGAGAGAGCGAGAGAGAGAGAGAGAGAGAGAGAGAGAGCGAGAGAGAAAGAGAGAGAGAGAGCGAGAGAGAGAGCGGGGGGAGAGGGAGGGAGAGAGAGATTTAAAAAAAACCCCAAGAGACAGTGACAGATAGACAGACGGACAGACACATCGACAGACAGAGAGACAATGACAATGACAATTCTTTATTCAAAACACCAAGCGTGCTTGTGTACGCAGATATGATGTGCTTTCACAAAATGTGTGAAATTTTAGTTAAAACTTGTGAGAATGACGGATGGTCGTGTAAGATGTTGTATAGTCTTCATTGTAATGACAAGAACAACTGGGTTTCATCTGTTTGTTTTATGTTGTACCGTTATTGGTTTTGACATGTCAGGGAAAATCAAGGAGTCTTTGATGTAAGCGCATTTCTTCGTATATTCACACATAGACAGACAAAGTCAAAGAGGCTGCAACAGTAGGGGACGTACTGCACATTTCCGGATCCTCATCGGATTTGTCGGGACAGTCGTCGTCTCCATCAGAGATACTTGACCCGGACACATGTAACGTTGTCGGCACACTTCTCGCTGCCAGGTACACAGGTGTGCTCTTCTGCAGTGAGTGGAAAAACTGTCGCGTAAAGCTTGACAGGGTGTCACGGGATGCCGATACAAAGTACCATCAATCGAACAATTGATATGAACAGCTGACATAATTACCTTTTCGAGCATATAAAGTTTAACTAAAATGAATTGCGTTTTAATGCTTTTCTTAGCGTGCAAAATTTGTTGCAATAATTGTTTGGCCAAGTTTACTTCTTATTTGGTGTACAATAATTTCAGCTTATGTACTGAAATTATTGTACACCAAATAAGAAGTGGTGGTAAGACGTCAGCCTCCTAATCGGGAGGTCGTGAGTTCGAATCCCGGTCGCTGCCGCCTGGTGTGAAGATTTTTCCGATCTCCCAGGCCAACTTATGTGCAGACCTGCTAGTGACTTAACCCCCTTCGTGTGTACGTGGGAGTCTAAGCCCATGAACGAAGAAGAAGAAGACTGATACATTTGAAATGTTATAATAGGATTATGCACAAGCTGAAGTTAATATACACAAAATATAAAGCAGTTCGTCGAACAGATGCAGAAGTTATTACAATCTTTATGTTTTGCAATTTTTGGAGGTCACCCTGTATGTAACAGCTCATACAAAAGTAGCATATTGAACCGAGGAAAGTTTGCGCATCGTTATCTTATTGTGCACTCATCTTCCTCCGCAGCCCCCCCCCCCCCCCCTTTCGCGTGAATATATATAGTTGTTTCGTAGTTTCCAGTCATGTAATAAATGAGAACTGGATTACTCGTGGATAATCATGGCGGAACAACACACGGTTTCTTTCCGTCCTATTTGTTAGAGTCTGTCAGAGAGCATCCCCCCTTAATTCAGGGTTTTAGGTTAAACAAATCGCATGCTAATCAAAACATGGTTGAGGCAATATAGGTGCCAACGTTTGAGGCAGATCCGAGTGCTGGTTTACATTTGCTGGAGATGGAAACGCGCAAGAAAAATTATCGATCACCTTTGTACTGCGTACAAGAGCCGTGGAGATTAACTGTCCTTGGCCTGTGCTTACTTACTTCTGCCCCGCGGATATGTAGAAATTGATTGTGTCTGAGAGTTTGAGTAGCGGACACGCCTCGGTTTACCCGAACGGTCACTGTGAGAGGAGTGTGGTCAGATCGTGATCTCTAATCGGCACGGTTGGCCTAGTGGTAAGGCGTCCGCCCCGTGATCGGGAGGTCGTGGGTTCGAACCCCGGCCGGGTCATACCTAAGACTTTAAAATTGGCAATCTAGTGGCTGCTCCGCCTGGCGTCTGGCATTATGGGGTTAGTGCTAGGACTGGTTGGTCCGGTGTCAGAATAATGTGACTGGGTGAGACATGAAGCCTGTGCTGCGACTTCTCTCTTGTGTGTGGCGCACGTTATATGTCTAAGCAGCACCGCCCTGATATGGCCCTTCGTGGTCGCCTGGGCGTTAAACAAACAAACAAACAAAAACACAGGTATAATGCCTTGCTCGTATGTCCCCTCCACCTGTACTTACGGTGTTTCTGTGGCTTAGGCTAACGATGTGTGTTCTCTCTGGCAGCCTTTAAAGGCACAGGTTTAGATCTCTCCGTGTTCTTTTGCGTTAGTAAAATTTTAACTAAATATGTTAACATATACTGGGAATCGAGACGAGGGTGGTGGTGGTAGTGGTGTGTGTGTGTGTGTGTGTGTGTGTGTGTGTGTGTGTGTGTGTGTGTGTGTGTGTGTGTGTGTGTAGAGCGATTCCGAGAAAGCCGATCTTCATAAACTTTACATAAGTGTTCCTGCAAATAATACCCTTATACATTTGTTGTTATGTTTTTGATAAATGTCTTTGATGACGTCATATCCTGTTTTTACAAAAGTTGAGGCAGCACTGTCACGCCATCAATTTTTAATCAAATTTATTGACATTTTGGTCAAGCAATCTTCGACGAAGCCCGGAGTATGGGATTGCATTTCAGCTTGGAAGAATGAGTTTGATCATTAAAAATCTCAAAATTCTAATTAAGATTCAAAGTTCGATCCAAAGATGCATGATTGCATTGTATTCTTCATCATTCCCTGACACTAAAAATGTGTATACATAGTATACATTATGTTATGTTTGGATTAAAAACAAGCTCAGAAAGTTCAAAAGAATACCGAAAATCGCGCTCCCATGTTAAACACAAGCGCTACTGAGCCATACCTGCTGTCATTTCAGCGATCGGTTTGCACAGGCTAATAAAAAGATATCTTCATACATGTGTCAGCGCTTTCTCGGTCGCAGGGAATCGGTGAATCTACTGTCTGCAGTGAATTCAGTTTCATTAGTCGACACATTGAGTAAATGTATTAATTTTGCTTTACGCGACATGTTTTATGGAATTACGCCAAAACACGATTTATCCCCTTGCTGTGTGTTAAGGGAACTACAAAGTCCTTCCCGCATAAACGAATCAGCTCAATGGTCTCAGATCTGCCAAGCAGTTTACATTGGACAAGGACATCCCTCCACTTTAAAACACACCAAAAACCAGCAGCCTACATCCTTTTTGTGCATAAGTGGGATTGTGTGTGTGTGTGTATGTGTTGGTGTGTGTGTGCGCATGCGTACGTACGTGTTTGTGTGCGTACGTGCGTGTGTGCGTATACGTATGTGTGTGTGTGTGTGTGTGTGTGTGTGTGCGTACGTACGTACGTACGAAGTGTTCCTTTAACAGAGAGGACTGGAGAGAAGTCCATCGTCTTTTGTTGACTACATGGTTTCTAATCATCATTAATACCTCAGTTGCTCATTTGTTCCCTGCCATCTGTGGTAGCGATTCTGCCTTTAACACGGACAACTGGAGAGAAGTCGTCTTCCGTTCACTTCATGATTTCTAATCATCATTAATCCCTTGCTCATAATAATGTTCCCTGCAATCTGTGGTAGCCGCGATTCTGTAGCTCGATCTGCGCTCTCTCTGGCAGATTTTCAACATTTATTTTTATTTTATTTACGAGGATTTATATCGCGCACGTATCTCACCACACAAGGCGACTCAAGGCGCATGTCTACCTTTGTGTGTGTTCGTGTGTGTGTGTTGTGCGTGTGTGTGTCACATACAATACCTACCTTCCCGTGCAAACTATTATGCTCATCGTCTAGATATAAGAGGAGGTGGGGGGCTCAACGTCCTCACTAGAAGCTTACCTATTAGGGACATGTATAAGGTGATATGCTAGAGCGCTCATCGTCTCCGAACCAGCCAGGCTTTTATATGGATCAGGACCCCCCCCCCTTCCGTGCCCATGACGCATACCAGCAATCAACAAACTGGCTTCTCCTGATTGGATTGGATTGGATTGGATAAGATCAGGTGGAATCTGTGTTGTTGTTGATGAATCTGTGTAACTGACACTAACGGTTTTGATTCTTCTTCTTCTGCGTTCCTGCACTGAGACTCACACGTACACCCGTGTTTTTTTAGTTTTTTTACACATGTATGGCTGTCAGTTTTTACCCCGCCATACGCCGTGTAATCTGTATCATGAACACCACCCCAGACACCTCTTATTCCACTTGTTCAGCCGCTGTTTTTTTCGTTGATCCCAGTCATGATTTGAAGCAAGAGCAAGCAAAGCAAACTACAATCTTCATTCGTTTCTTTCAACGATTTCTGCAAACAGGCACAACATTTCAAGCAAGTGTACATATTATTTTATTTATGATCATCACAGACATTTTTTTTTTTTTGCAGGCAAGATCATTTCTGTGAGTATAAACCACAGAATGGACACAACAAACCACAACAATTAACACGGCAAAGTCATACAAGAAAAGTAATGAAATAAAGTGACATACAAATTTTACAGTCCAGCCTCAACAAAATTAATAAAGATTTGACAACTTTATCACTTCAAAGTATCACAGAGTAATTATCACTAGTTGTATATACCAACATTGGAGTCTCGAAACACTAATCTGGAATGAATTTACACATAACACATTTTGCAAACAGAATAAATATTAACTTCAATCTCGGTAACTGTAAAAACAAAAATGGTGCCATTTTCACAGTTCAGCAAAGCTAGACCCATAACATAAAAACTGACGTTTTCTAATTAACAAAGGGAGTCACACATGCATGCATGCACACGCACATACACACACAACAAAATACAACACAAGTTTAAAGCAGAAAGTCAGAGTTGGAACATGTGCACAAATTGAATAAAGAAAAGGTGCACCGACAATTCACTACATTTAAAACACTGTCACAAACTGTATACAAACAAATAATTCAGTAATACACACACAAGATCATTCCAAAAATACTGTCTTTGTCTGCAGCCAAAATGTTTCTTCATGCACAAGTAGGCAAACGATGAACAGAACAAAAGAGAACAAAAATATTCCCTGCTCAAGATGCACTATAAGACTTCCTCTTGCTTTTAAGAGCACGTTAATAAGCTTAGCTTGTTGTGCTCCATTTATTAATTGATTGTATGCGGCTTTGTTGTATGTTTGTTTGTCACAAATTGTTTGTTTGCTTAACGCCCAGCCGACCACGAAGGGCCATATCAGGGCGGTGCTGCTTTGACATATAACGTCCGCCACACACAAGGGGACAGAAGTCGCAGCACAGGCTTCATGTCTCACCCATGCAGTCACATTATTCTGACACCGGACCAACCAGTCCTAGCACTAACCCCATAATGCCAGACGCCAGGCGGAGCAGCCACTAGATTGCCAATTTTAAAGTCTTAGGTATGACCCAGCCGGGGTTCGAACCCACGACCTCCCGATCACGGGGTGGACGCCTTACCACTAGGCCAACCATGCCGGTTTTGTTGTATGTAATTTTGCTGAATAAAATTGTTTGAACCAAGACTTCATCTCTTTTAAGGCCTTACTTTTTCAAACTTTCTCTTCATAGTCTCGAATTCTACCTCCATTTTAAAACTCACTTTCTTTACAAGACCCGATTTTCTCAAACATGTGTAGGTCTTAAAAGCGGGTTTCACTGTGCTTCCCCTTGCTCTGGATGAAAAGAGAGAATACTACATGGCTTGCTGTGTCGTACCAGATTTACACGAGTTGTTTTTTTAAATATTCGCGAGCTGTTCACTATTTCAAAAAGCAACTCAAGTAAATCTCGTACGACACAGCAAGCCATGTAGTATTCTGTTTATCCTACACACTGTACTTACGTGTATTTTACTGAAAATGTCCTGCAGTCGAGGCAGCTAAATTGAAGACGCTTGTTTTGGAACCTCGATTTCTTCTAAAGCCTCGTGCAATCTATTACGTCAAAGCAAAGAAACGTCACTCTGAAAGTGTGGCATGACGTGTTAGTTCTAAAGATTCATCAAGGGTAATTAGCGAGCGCAATTTGTGTTTCTATAATGACGTTTGTCTCAGTGACTTTGGCATCATAAGCAGTGGAAAAACAGGTCCCTGCCAGACTTGCTTGACATGACCTCATTAACATGATATACACACGTGTGCTTTGAACGATTATTATCTCACGGGTGTCTCTCTATGTAGGATAAAGTTAGCTCTCCACTCTACTGCAGATTCTCTGCTTCAGCACTACAGTGGACAAACTTTCTCTTCATAGTCTCTAAATCTACCTCCATTTTAAAACTCACTTTCTTTACAAGACCCGATTTTCTCAAACATTTGTTGGTCTTAAAAGCGGGTTTCACTGTACCTCCCCTTGCTCTGGATGAAAAGTTGGCTCTCCACTCTACTGCAGATTCTCTGCTTCAGCTCTACAGAAGACACCCCCCCCCCCCCCCCCCCCCCCCCCTTTGAGAACCCCTAATTTACGACTTCCTCCATTTTAAGACCTTGTTGTGTGTGTGGGTTTTTTTTTCTCTCTGTAGATCCTTCTGTTTTGATTAAGTTCCCCATACCCCCCTCCTAGATTTTGTTCTTCTGGTTAAAGGCTGCCATATTCGTAGCGTTCATTAATTAATTCATATTGTTTACATGTGCCAATAATGTTATAAAACTGTACCTAAGGGGATATAATAACGATTGGCTGTAGCTTTCGAACACAGAAAAAATTATTTCCGTTTTGCAAAGTGGTGTTGATAGTGTCGAATGTAAACAGAACAGTCTTAAACGCCATCTTTGGTTTACGAAACGTCACGAAGTGACGTCAACGGTCTAAAAATAGCCCAAGCCCTGGAGAACTGTAGCTAAACAATGCAATAAAAAATTAATTATTTCTCGTAATTGGTAAGGATTTCAAACCTAAAACTTTGCAGGAAGCTTAATTTATACATCCCCGCAACGATGGGAAAAGCCATGGAAGTAATTAAACTAATTAAATAGGACTATGTCAGCCTTTAATAATTGTGTTGTTCACCATCATGAAAACTTGTGTAACTAAGCATTGTTATGGTCACGTCAAATAAGCATTTACTTGAGTTCGTGTCCTAGCTGCATTTTTGTCAATTGTTTCATGTCATGTATTTTGAATAAAATTGTGTTTAAACCAAGACCTTGTTTTTTTAGACTAATTCTATTCATAACCTCTGAAAATTAACCCCCATTTTAAGACTCCCTCCATTTTAAGACTCCCTCCATTTTAAGACTCCCTCCATTTTAAGACTCCTTTCATTTTAAGACTCCCTCCATTTTAAGACTCCCTCCATTTTAAGACTCCTTCCATTTTAAGACTCCCTCCAATTTAAGACTCCTTCCATTTTAAGACTCCCTCCA
>NC_090252.1:37567382-37587382 GCF_037325665.1 Littorina saxatilis
TTCAAACAGGAGTAAGTTTGAGCTAAATAAATAGCCCAATAAAACCTGCAATGTAAACGCAAACATTTGCAAGAGCATTCCAGGAGACAGCAGCAGCCAGACCATATCACAAACAGCTCTCTACATCTGACACGTGAGAGCTGTCTGACCAACAAGAAACGTAGAGCTACTACTGTAAATAGCTCATGCTGAAGGCAGGCAGACAACTTTGTCAATGCAGAGCAGCTAAGGCCAAAAAAAAATAGGTCTGTTTACGGTAACATAGGGTGAAAAAATAGGGGTGGTAGGTCGACTTTTTTTTTCAAATTTTTTTTTTTTTCTTTTTTTTCTCCCCTCTCTATGATGTTTCACAGTTCATTTCTTCTCATCAATCCCTGTTTTTGCCTGTTGAAAAACGTTAATGATACTAAAACTCGCTGGATAGGTACTGATAATTTTCACCCCATCCTTTTCATGACAACATTTATCAAGCTTTACAGCTAGCGGGTGGCGAACACCACCACATGCATCCATTTTGAAAGGAAGTAACACGAGTGACGACCCTTTACTCCTAACAGTACTTTGAGCTTACCTCCCTTCTGTCGTCTGCTGTTTGAGCGCAAACAGCTCTATTTTGGATGCGGGTTGTTTTTTGTTTTTTTTGGTGTGTTTTTTCAGACGATCCAAAAAAAAGATTGGGTCGGGCCTAAAAACTAGGGTCGGTCGGGTTACCGTAAACAGACATATTTTTTTGGGGGGCCTAATGTAAAAGGGGGTCTACTGCGACACCCTGTCACACGAGCAACACCTTTTAATGCATCTTCTGATCCACAAAGGGAAGTAAGCGGTCTAAATGCATACAACATGTGCAATAGAGTAAGTGAGAGTTACGCGGAACCTGTCTCTCCACACCTGAGAGAATAATTACAAGCATTGAAATGAACAAGCAACTTTCATCATCTTTTCATCAACTTTTTTGTTAATGCAGCAATCATGGTTTTTACCTGAGAGAAAATGACTTTGAGGATGAAAGTCACTTGTTCATTTCAATATACGTTATTTGCGTTTTTGACCAAAATATGACATTTTACACAGATCGAGACAGTCATTGTTCTCCGAGACCGCGCTAGCGGTCGAGGTGAACAATGACTGTCAAGATCTGTGTAAAATGTCATATTTTGGTCAAAAACGCAAATTCTTCTTCTTCTTCTTCTGCGTTCGATGTTGGTGGCCAAAAACGCAAATAACATTTATGTATTGATCGAATTCCTTTCAGGTACTATGACTTTGTTGTTGTTTTGACGATTGAACGAGCACACACACACATGAAATCAAACACATAAGCTTCATATTTGAGCGTGTCAGGTTGACCGAAACTTCAAAGGAACTACAAAACACACGTCATGTACTGACTTTGTTGTTGTTTTGACATTGAACAGCACACACACATGCAATCAAACACATGACGTGTGTTTTGTAGTTCCTTTAAAGTTTCGGTCAACCTGAAACGCCCAAATATGAAGTTTTGTAGGCCTCTGACGTCACATGGCTCAAAGAAGGGAAATCCAATGTCCAATCGATACATTGTTTGTTATTGTCTCAGGTGCCAGAAGACAGGTTCCACATAACTTTTTCTTTCTCTATTACACAGGTTGTATGCATTTAGACCGCTTACTTCCCTTTGTTTATTAGATCGTTTTTACCTCTTCAGTGCTCTTGTTGACCAGTACAGCTTTCTCCTGCTGTACAGCAGTGACTAAGGCCTGTGGGTTGACCAGTCCACCGAGCCACACGGACGTCAGACGGCCGCGCGCAATGGACCGGTCCACCAGCTGACCGTCTTCATCAAAGGTGGGTACCATTCGCCGCTTCACCCACCCGTGGAGCTGCTTGTGACGCAGCAGTAGGTCTGTTGACACAGGTGTAAAAAACATTTGTTGCTATTTTGTCTAATAAATTTAACAGCACTTTTATCAGGAAGTAAAGCTCAGAACCATATTGCCACAATGCTTTGTGTTTTAAATGCAGATGAATAATGTACAGGGTTTGCAAAGCATTTTGCCTATAAAATCTAAAAAGTTTTTAACCATCAATAAGGACCCTTGCAACAAAATTTCAAATTGCAATCAACAACATTATCAGTAACTTTTAAGTATTTAACGATTGGATGCGTGCACATTTGTTTAACTGTCATACATGTAAAAACCCACTCATATCAAACCGATTCCTTCATAAGCGAATAACAAGGGGCCCTTGGCTATTGTGATAATAAAATACATAATGATGTGTCATCTTCCCTGGACTTGGATCGCCGGCTTGGTGGTCAGTGACCCGGAACGAACAACATAAAAGAGGGGAAAGCTCTTTCAGCCTCTAACTTTTTGCGCAGAGATAAACCAACTGACCTTCCAGCCACGATGTGAGGGAGTGGGTGCAGGGCTGTCCGTTGGGGTGGACCCACGACACCGGCACCAGTTCTTCCTGCACGCTGAACACCACCGGCAACAAGGGGCGCGGCAACGCGGCCTCTCCGCCCACCATGGCTGTCTGGAGTTCATGGATCTGTTGCCGCACGTGACACAGCAGGCTGTTCATCCACAGGCACTCCTGTGAGTACATGAACATTGAGTGGCTTGTTTGTGTTGGATGAAAACGCACATTGCACTGCAGTGCTACAGTTCATCTCCTCCTCCTTTTAAGACCTTTAAAAATCAGGTCTTAAAAAAGAGGTAGTCTTCAACATGGGGGTAAATTTACAGAGGTTATGAACAGAAAGTCTGAGAAAACACAGTCTTAAAAAAGAGGTAGTCTTCAACATGGGGGTAAATTTACAGAGGTTATGAACAGAAAGTCTGAGAAAACACAGTCTTAAAAAAGAGGTAGTCTTCAACATGGGGGTAAATTTACAGAGGTTATGAACAGAAAGTCTGAGAAAACACAGTCTTAAAAAAGAGGTGGTCTTCAACATGGGGGTAAATTTACAGAGGTTTTGAACAGAAAGTCTGAGAAAACACAGTCTTAAAAAAGAGGTAGTCTTCAACATGGGGGTAAATTTACAGAGGTTTTGAACAGAAAATGTGAGCAAACAGGGTCTGATAAGTGAGGGAGTGTTCAATCAGGGGTCTTAACACAGGGGTTCCACTGTAGAACATCCAGAGGCACTCCTGGACATAGAAAGTACATCAACATGAGTGGCTTGTTTGTGTAGGATGAAGACGCACATTCCACTGCAGTGATACAATTGACTCCTCATATGAAGACCCCCCCCCCCCCCACCCCAATTTAAGACCTCCTCTTTTATACTGAAAGGCAAAAGAAACGCAATTTGTTTTCAGAACGATATTTTCAAGATTATGTCTTATTATCATGTGCCTATGGTTAAAATTGGTCCACGTCGGACTCAGCAGTGTCTGGTGATGCTGCTGTGAGAAAGGCACATGCAGAACTTGCCATGCTAGATCTGCACAGAGCGAGAAAGATGCCATGCTAGATCTGCACAGAGCGAGAAAGATGAAATGGTTGTGCTGCACGTGCAGAGACAATGGAAGTGCCGAATGCCGATTTTTTTGGTCTCAGCACGACTCGCTGTTCATGCCGTATAAATGGCAGTATTGTACGCTATCTGGCATTCCCCTATTCCAAAAACCAGCTATGCCGAGATTGAACGCCACTGACCGTGAAAGAGCAATAGGCCAGCTGACGCTGGGAACGCCACAGAATGAGGTTGCTAATGCTTTTGGCGTCCATCCGTCTACCATCACCCGTCTCTGGCAACGATATTTGCAAACTGGGTCCACGAATGACTTGGCAAGGAGTGGAAGACCACGTGTCACCACTGAACGAGAAAATCGTTCCATTTATCGACAGCATGTACGGGATCCGTTCCACACTGCAGCAGCAACAGCCAGAGGCGTTGCTGGCAACCGCAACATGCCAGTAAGTTCCCGCACAGTTCGACGTCGGCTGGTTGACAGAGGCCTTTACTGCAGACGTCCCGCCAGGAGAGCACCTGTCCTGACCGCTCACGCCAGACTAGCCAGGTACCAATTCGCACAGCAGCACTTGAACTGGACCTGGCGACAGTGGCAGAACATTCTGTTCACAGATGAGAGTCGGTTTTGTGTCAGCAACGCTGACGGCCGCATCCGATTCTGGAGGCGAGACAACCAGAGATATGCTCCCAACAACATCTTGGAGTGGGATCGCTGGGGAGGCCCTAGTGTGATGATATGGGGCGGCATCTGCCTGCATGAAGTCCTGGGACCCATCATCTTTCAAAACATCGGCCCAGGACGAGGCAATGGCGTCACAGCAGAGCGCTACATTGACCAGGTGCTGAGGCCAGCTGTGGTTCCCTTTTTCAACCAGCACAGGAACTTCACTCTGCAGCAGGACAACGCCAGGCCTCACACTGCCAGACTTACAGCCGACTTTCTGCAGCATCACAACATCAGGGTGATGCAGTGGCCTGCCTATAGCCCTGATCTCAACCCTATCGAACACTTTTGGGATGCCCTGCAACAGGAGCTGAACAACGTGCAGCCAAGGCCCGCAACCGCTGCAGCCCAGGAGCAGGCCATCAGGGACGTGTGGCCCAATGTCCACATCCCCTCCGTCAATTGCCTCATCCGCTCAATGCCAGCCAGATGTCGTGCAGTTGACCAGGCGAGAGGGGGGCATACTCAATACTGACTGATTGGAACTGGGCTGAATGACCTGTTGCAGTTGCTGCTGATGGCCCAGATAAGGGAACATTGTTTGAGCATTACGGACACATAACATACCGAAACCTGTTGAGACAGCTCTTTCGAAAACTGTATCCGTTTTACAGACTAATAAATTAATTATCGTTCTACACCCAACAATTGCGTTTCTTTTGCCTTTCAGTATATAAGACCCTCTGGGCGGGGATGTAGCTCAGTCGGTAGCGCCCTGGATTTGTATCCAGTTGGCCGCTGTCAGCGTGAGTTCGTCCCCACGTTCGGCGAGAGATTTATTTCTCAGAGTCAACTTTGTGTGCAGACTCTCCTCGGTGTCCGAACACCCCCCGTGTGTACACGCAAGCACAAGACCAAGTGCGCACGAAAAAGATCCTGTAATCCATGTCAGAGTTCGGTGGGTTATAGAAACACGAAAATACCCAGCATGCTTCCTCCGAAAGCGGCGTATGGCTGCCTAAATGGCGGGGTAAAAACGGTCATACACGTAAAAGCCGTGGGAGTTTCACCCCATGAACGAACAAACAAACAAACAAAATATAAGACTGTCTTTTTTCAGATGATCTATTTATAGCCTCTGGAAATGTACCTCCATTTTAAGACACCCTCCCAATTAAGACCTGATTTTCATACATGTTTGAAGGTCTTAAAAGGAGGAGTGTTCCTGTCAGCAGAGACATACATACAGAGATGCGAAGCGAGGGCCGCTCGCGTGAACTCTTGGATTACCGCGGCGCTCGGTCAGCTGAACCTCGCGCGATTGTTAGCCATCATCCCGTACGTTGTTGTTTGCTTGCTCTCTGACACCGATTTGAAGTGCTTTTCTGTCATATTTCTTTGGATATATCCAGCTTCAGACGAGAGATATCAGTGGTAAGTAAACTTGATTCATATTCTGTAGCTTCAATAGTGTGCACACGAACGCATTTGAGAGGATTGGGTTCCCGAAGTGAGTCAAAAACGGTTCCTTCGGTTCTTGCGGCCATTGTTTCTAAGTCCATTGTGCGTGGAGGCAATGTTTGGGAGCTAATATTTTCTTTTGTGCGCAACTTTGCTTTCCCTTAACTGGCAAATGCATTACTGGTGTATACATTAATCTGTTTGTATAATTTTTGACGCGCTGTAATTAAATTTGATGCTTTTAAGTCTCACTCAAGTGGTTCTCGCACTTACACTGGCGTGTGGATAAAAAGTTTTTAAGGAGAAATGAGCGAAATTGCTTACTTTAGGATTCATCTTCTAATCACCAAATGATGCAATAATCTTCTTGTTGTGATTTTCTGTTTCTCTTGAGTGCAAATAATTAACAATTTGCATGTTTTATTATCTATGATTTTCTATGAAACAGTTATAACTCTTTAAAAACACAACACTTGGCGCCAGTGGGAGGATTACTTGCCCCTGCCGTAGGCGAAGATAACGCGAGCTTGGCGCCAGTGGGAGGATTACTTGCCCCTGCCGTAGGCGAAGATAACGCAAGCGGGAAGACAGCGCTTCGCATCTCTTCTATCTATGTCTCTGCTGTCACACTGTACTAGCATACAACACACACGTACAGTCCTTTTACCTGAAGCAAGACGTATCCGATACTCTCCGGCATCAGATCACTAGCCGCAGAACTCATGCTGATGATAGATGGACGGTGGTAGGGAAAGTTGAACTTCTGCGTCAGGAGTTGTGGAACCTGACCCAGCTCTAGCATGATGGGAAGCTTCTCCAGACAGATGTCAAGGGCGGAGCGAAGCTTGTCAAGGTCAATGGACGGGCCTCTGGCGGGAGGAAGGATGTCTCCGGTCTCCAGGTTCTGCGTCTCATGCATGCGGAACATCTTCTTGATGAAACGGTGAGCACTGGAAAATGAAGGTCGCGTTGAATAAAATTTTGTTTTGTGTGAATTCTTTACAAATGAAACCAAAACAAGCAAAATGCACATGCTACACTACAGCGACACTGAATATTATGTAAGGAGGACATCATATCTATCTTAGGCCAAAAAAAAAGTTGTTTGTTTCTGGTAACATGGCTACAAAAAATAGGGTAGGTAGGTAGGGATTTTTTTGTTTTATTTTTGTTTTGTTTTTGTGGTCAGGGTAGAAAATAACTATACAGTGACGCAAAAAGACTGGACTTACTATACAAAGAAAAAGACAACACATTACAAAACAAATGACGAAAGGGATGCGGGGTTATCCCCCTTGTGTCGTCTGCTGTCTGTTACTTTCGTTTTGACGCTTTTTTTTCTCTTTTTTTTTACAAATGCAATAAAAAAGTCTAGGGTCGGCGGGAAAAAACTAGGTAGGGTCGGGTGACCAGAAACATACAACTTTTTTTTTGTTGGCCTTAAACAAATGAGGCAGAGCGCTATTCCAAGATCTAAGAAACAAAGGGAAGAAAGGTCTCTGAATGAGGATGAAAGTAGCTAATTGTTCATTTCAATGCTAACCGGCACGGTTGGCCTAGTGGTAAGGCGTCCGCCCTGTAATCGGGAGGTCGTGGGTTCGAACCCCGGCCGGGTCATACCTAAGACTTTAAAATTGGCAATCTAGTGGCTGCTCCGCCTGGCGTCTGGCATTATGGGGTTAGTGCTAGGACTGGTTGGTCCGGTGTCAGAATAATGTGACTGGGTGTGACATGAAGCCTGTGCTGCGACTTCTGTCTTGTGTGTGGCGCACATTATATGTCAAAGCAGCACCGCCCTGATATGGCCCTTCGTGGTCGGCTGGGCGTTAAGCAAACACAATTTCAATGCTTATCATCTCAGGTGCCAGGAGATTGGTTCTGTATAACTCTCACATACTCGTATGCATTAAGAGTGCTTAGTACTTCCTTTTTTTGTTCAGATTAATTTAGGAGAGCCTGTACCTGGCATCGTTGGCTTGTTGCTCGATGCTGGTGTGCAGCTGCAGGGCTCCCAGAGTCATATCTTCTGGCGCTACTTTCTCAAACCAGTCGGCATACTCAATGGGCTCTGCAACAGATATGGTTGTACAGTCTCTGTTCGCCTTTTTGAACTGAAGAGTAGGAACTCAAACAAAAAGAGAACGCAACAATAACCAGGTTTGGTACATTCTTAATCAATATTTCGACAGCTTGTCGCTGCCTTCTTCAGGATGGTAGAAAGTAAGGAATAAAGGCATGTGATATACAGTGTATTGTCATGATAGGTATAACCTCACTCTTTCGCTCACTGCCTGTCCATCTCTTTCTCTCACACACAGCTACTAATATTGTTCTTCGGTCTGTGTCTATGTTTTGTCTGTCTTTCTGTCTATCTCTTTCTATCTCCACTCACCGATCTCAGCAGGAGGGGTTGGGATGTATCTATGTTCTGTCTGTCTGTCTTGTCTGTCTGTCTGTCTATCTCTTTCTCTCTCCACTTACAGATTTTAGCAGGAGGGGTGGTGATGTCTCTATATTTTGTCTGTTAGACGGTCTGTCTGTCTGTTTGTCTGTCTGTCTGTCTGTCTGTCTGTCTGTCTATCTCTTTCTCTCTCCACTTACAGATTTCAGCGGGAGGGGTGGCGATGTCTCAATGTTTTGTCTGTTCGACGGTCTGTCTGTTTGTCTGTCTGTCTCATGTCTTTCTGTCTGTCTGTTTGTCTGTCTGTCTGTTGTCTGTCTGTCATGGTGTCTGTCTGTTTGTTTGTCTGTCTGTCTGTCTGTCTGTCTGTCTGGTGACTGTCTGGTGTCTGGTGTCTGTCTGTCTGTTTCTCTCTCCACTCACCGATCTCAGCAGGAGGGGTAGGGATGAGCTCGGTGCCTAGCAGGATCTCGGCCGACGGGTCACGGTACACTGCTTCCAGGACTTCGCGGGTCAGCGCTGTGATGTAGCGAGCGTCCGACTCATTGGTTACCATGGAGCCATACAGCAGCTGTGTTGGAGAAGAAGCGAAAGTTACAGAGATGATCCTGTCAGTAAACTGTTTTCAGTTGCTAACAGAAATAATCAGGGCTGGGGTGCATGAAGCAAAACAGTGGGTGGGAACAAGGCCGTCTGATTGGTGGAAATCACAACAACTCTCAATCTTAGAAAAGAGGGTCTTAAAAGGGAGGAAGTCTTAAATTGGGGAGTCTTAAAAGGGAGGGAGTCTTAAATTGGGGAGTCTTAAAAGGGAGGGAGTCTTAAATTGGGGAGTCTTAAAAGGGAGGGAGTCTTAAATTGGGGGGGTCTTAAAAGGGGGGTTTCACTGTAGCCCTATAAAGATCTGTTTTTGCTGAACTCCAACATTTGCAAGAGCACACCAGGAGACAACAGCAGCCAGACACTAACACAAACAGCTCCTCACATCCGTCAGTGTGCAGTCTACCGACGTACAAGAAACATAGAGCTAATATCAAAAGCTCACGATCAAGGCCGACAGACAACTCCATCACTGCAGAGCAGCTCCTGTGAAAGGGGAAGTACAGTGGAACCCCCCTTTTAAGACCTTGCTTTGTCAGATTTTCTGTTCATGGCCTCTGTATATATACCTCTATTTTTTTCTTCTTCTTCTGCGTTCGTGGGCTGAAACTCCCACGTACACTCGTGTTTTTTGCACGAGTGGAATTTTACGTGTATGACCGTCTTTTACCCCGCCATTTAGGCAGCCATACGCCGTTTTCGGAGGAAGCATGCTGGGTATTTTCGTGTTTCTATAACCCACCGAACTCTGACATGGATTACAGGATCTTTTTCGTGCGCACTTGGTCTTGTCCTTGCGTGTACACACGGGGGGTGTACGGACACCGAGGAGAGTCTGCACACAAAGTTGACTCTGAGAAATAAATCTCTCGCCGAACGTGGGGACGAACTCACGCTGACAGCGGCCAACTGGATACAAATCCAGCGCGCTACCGACTGAGCTACATCCCCGCCCACCTCTATTTTAAGACTCCCTCCTTTTTAAGACCTGATTTTATCTGATTTTTGAAAGTCTTAAATGATGGGAGGGTGGGGGGGGGGGGGGGGGAGTGTCCACTGTATCACTCTCACCTGGCTAACACAGACCCATACAGCAGCTGTACATGTTTGCAAATCAGTACATGGATGCTCTTCTCACTACACTAAAATAACAAGCAAATAAACAACAACAGGGGGGACTACTGGGTCACACATGAACCACTCTCACCTGGCTGACACAGTGGCACAGGTCATCCAGGCCCGGCTCCGACCCGTCGATGGTCAGCAGCGGGCGCCCCACCAGGAACCAGATGGCGTTGACCACCTGCACCGAGCCGATGGGGTACCAGCGCGTCAGCCCGGCGCTGCCAAACAGTTGCCTAGCAACCAGACAGCCCTGGATGACCACCATGGCGAAGGACAGGCCCTTCATGAGCGCCGACTCTGTCTTGATCTCCTCCCACACCTCCAAGGGGACCTGGCGCAAAGCCGTGATGATGGCTGCACAAACACAAATTGGAATGTAAATAGACGAGTGCAGTGGCGTAGTGGATAAGACATAGGCCTCCTAATCGGAAGGTTGTGAGTTCAAGACTGCTGCGGCTGCCTAAACTTTGAAAGAGTTTTTTTCTATTTTTATCCGCAGTTTCTCAATCCACTTCATCCACATACTAACCTTCAACAACAAAATAAAACACAACAGCAACCAGTTTAGGTAAGTTCTTTATCCAATTTTCGTCAAACAGTCACTGACTTAATCAGGATGGTGAGGATAAGTTAAGAATGATGGCACGTGATGTACAGTGTATTTACGATTGATATTACATCATTTTCTTTCACACGCATTATTTCTTACGCGCTCTCTTGCATTCTCTGTCAGGCCGTCTGGCTCTCTCTTTCCTCACACACACAAATACACACACAACCACACACACACACATGTGCACGTACACACAATCACACACACTATTAGTGACTAACCTTCACGCAGGTATTTCTGAGGTGTGACATAACTGGCCATAGCGCCTGCAGACTTCTGCAATTGCGTCTCGACACCGGCTTTCTGCGAACCGGAGTCTGCTGGTTTCTGCTGGGAGCTACCAGAAGCCTCTGCAGGGTGGGGCTTGGCCATGGACAGAACATGGTTCCATGACACTTTGTGGAGGCGGTGAATGAGATGGTCCGGAACGTCGCTCTCCGTCTTGCACGTCATCCACACACAGAAGCGGCTCGAGTCGTGCTGCTCCTCCGTCATGTTAGCTGCGGAGGGGAGAGAAGAATGTAATTTGAGTTTTGAGGAGGGGGGAGGGGTTGTGTGTGGGAAGGGGTTGTGTGTTTGTGTGTGGGGGTGGGGTGTGTGTGTGGTGGGGGGGGTTGTGTGTGTGTGTGTGTGTGTTCATGTGAGTATGTGTGTTTGTGCGTGCAAGACAAAGGGAGGGAGGGAGACACAAACAGGGCAGGAAAGCTGCACAAACACATTTGCAGTGACACAGTCTTACTGAAACACACACACACACAGATGTGCACACATTACACCCCCCTCCCCCTCCATTTATCCCTCCCCAAAACTTCACACACACCTTTTGGGTATTCTCTCCAAGTGTTGTTGCAAGGTGAGGAGGAACTCGGACACAAATTAAAAATTAAAACCACTCATACACAACTTACACCTTCACCTCCAACCCCCCCCCCCCCCCCCAAAAAAAAAAAAAACATTTAAAAAAAAAAAAACATTTAAAAAAAAAAAAACAATCACACACACACACACACACACACACACACACACACCTTGACTTTTGTTTATTCTCAGAAACGCATTAAATCCACAACTCCCCCTCCACCTCCAAACTACCCCCCCCCCCCCCTCCAACAACAAAAAAACACCCCAAAAAACAAACTTCATACACACACAAAAAAACTTCACACACACACACACACACCTCGACTTTTATGTATTCTCTGCAGGTGTTGCCTCAAGGTGGGGAAGAACTCAGGTGGGGCCAGGTGCAGCCCCTCCACCACCAGCCAGGTGTCGTTCTTGTCGGCCTGGTGCAGCGCCTCTTCCACAGCGTACTCGCTGCCGTCACCGACCATCACGCGCTCCACGGTGATGTTCACTGACTGTAACAGAAAGCAACAGTGTATAAATACTGTGGAATCACCATCAATGACTTTGATGTTCACAGACTGCAACCTTGGCAATCAATCAATCAATCCATCTATCAACCATAATCACCAACCTTGGCAATCAATCCTGGAACGCCGAAGAAGAAAAAAATGACAATCAATCAATCTATCATAACCACAAATCTTGGCAATTAATTAATCAATCCATCCATCCACCCGTCCATCACTCCATCCACCATATATCCATCAATCAACCATAATCACCAACCTTGGCAATATATCAATCCATCCACCAACCCATCCATCTATCATAATCACCAACCTTGGCAATATATCAATCCATCCATCTATCATAATCACCAACCTTGGCTATCCATTCATCCATCAATCCCATCCATCAATCCATCACAATCACCAACCTTAGCCACAGCACACAACACATCCACAGGGTTTCTGGTCAGCTTGAGACGAGACTCTGGCACCATGGCCGGACTGGAGGCCGACGTGGGCAGCAACAGTAACACCCCCAGGTGAGAACGAGCGTCAAGTAACACCTCTGCGATGTTCATGCTGTCCTCCAGGGGGTCGTTAAGGTTCAGGTGTTTGTCCGTGTAGCGGGCGAGCGCGGTGGGCAGGCGGTCTGGGCGCAGCATTCGCAGAATGAGAAGCTGATGGAAGTCATTGAGCGGGCCGAGGTCTGGCATGCCGGCGATGGCTTGACGGCTGGTCCCGCGCGTTAATTCAGGGGCTGAACAAAATGTAGATGAGGAAAATACATTTTCAGACAACACTACGCGGACTGCACATGTCTCTTTCGTGAAGAGTTTAATACAGAGCTGACAAAGTCTTGATGCCTCAGTGAAGCAAAATAACTGGTCTTGATGGTCAGTACATTAGTATTATTGGTAAGGTTGGTAGGAACAAATCTATCAATTATTTGAATTTAAAAGACCTCACAAATTTTGAACTAATATGCAATTTCAGTAGCATCTGAAAAGCCTGATCTGCTCAACTGAACTTTGAAATAACTTCATACACCTTTCCTTCAGAATTGTTTTGCAGTATCTCTACCAACAGCACAGACCTTTTTACACAAAGTTTAACATTACCCTGCTCTTCTTATTAATTAGCCCTTGTGTCTTCTTGTCGACTTTAATTCACCTCAATGTGCTTTAACATCCAAAACTACAATGTTCCCACCTTGATTTTCCTGTGCCTTGATGGCTTCACTCTCCGCTAGCGGCAAAGACTCTTGCTCCGGGTAGGGGGATTTGAACCACTGGTGCCACGCGTCGGAGGCAGAGGCAAAGCTGACGCACAGCGAGTCCATGGGACCAGGGAGCACGGACAGCGCTAGGATGTCCTCCCACTTATCCTTGGACAGCCATGCTGGCGGTGAGTCCTTGCTGTCAAAGTCTGACAGGGTGAGCTGCATTCCTAGGCCTGGGTTTCCTGTGGGAATAGAAATGGTTGACGTACATGAAAATACAATATTTAGTCTATAATACGATATGATGCGATGCAATTTGACAAAGCACAATCTTGATTAGGTACATTTCTTTCATGAAACATCAATGTATGCACAGGTCATCCCATCGACTATGAACAACATTTTGTTTGTGCATTTGTATTCGTGAATGCCTGTTTATCACCAAGTGAACCTCTACGAGTCAGCTATACATTCTACACTTTGTCAGTTATTTCCACTTTAACACTTTCGCGACGGGAGGTGACTATATTAGTAATAGCGCTGCAACGCCCACGGACGGGAAGTGACTATTTTAGTATTAGACATACAAGGTACACGACTCGTGATTGCTTCCCGGTTTTTGAAGCTTGCAGTAAATTGAGTTGTTTCTCTTGACACACTTGGTGTGCCCTTCCGCCATATGTAAAATTAGCCTGGTTTGTGCGTTTTTTTCGAGAAAAAAAATGAATCGAAGGCGAGCCTTGTCACGGGAGGAGATTCTCCGGATGTTGGATCTTGAGGACCCTGTAGATCATGATTCCGACGTGTTGTTTTCGCCTCAAGAAAGCGATAATAGCAGTGATATTGAGGAAGAAACAGTCTTGTTGTTGCTGCTAGTATGAGTCGGCAAACTACACGTGTTAGGGTGGTACTGCATGAATCTTCGAATGTGTAGTTGCAAGGGGGGCGTGGCAGCACTGATAACAATGGATGGCTGGAGCCTAATCCTTTTGGAAATGTTCATAGGTGTACAGTTAATTGGGACTTTGTTGTGAAAATGTGACTTATATTCAATATGGATTACCTAGACATCATTTGGTGAGTGTCACAGTTTTGTTTCATTTGACTCAGGATGCTGTGAGTGAATGCGGTATTTGCTTGTTTTTTTCTTTGTACTGTCTCCTTATTTCTGTGTAGAATTTTAACAATATTTCAGCTAATTCATAGGTTTTACACCTTGTTTGGTTATAAAATTATTTATAATACTTTCTGTTAAAAAATAACTTTTAAAAAAGCAGTGGAAAAGAAAACACACACAAAAAAAGTTAAAAAACACAAATTATCCCCCTTTCACCCCCCCTTTGCTAAAACAAATCGCGTGACAAACTTATAAATAGCACGACTGAACTGGGCATCCATTTTTTAATTAGTACACAACATTTGGTGGTGATTGGACTTAATTCAAGCTTGCTAGACAGATTTCTTTACAGTTACTGTTTTTTGGGAAGTTTCTTCGTGGCAAGCTTGGGCTGCAGGCAGGACGTTAACGCCGTGGCAATGCTAGTCACAATAGTGTTAAAGGTGGTCCTTTATTGAGACCAAAGTCGGCTTTGCGCAGACTTTGCAGATTCTTTTCACCGAAAACTCAGTGCCAAAGCTTTGTGCAGCCAGCATCGCAAAGTAAACGTTGCACAATTAATTCGAGGCTTATGTGCTTGATTTAAAACACACAATTTCAAAAGAAGACGGACACAATCAAGCAGCAACTCAAGTGATTGTTTCCAAGCCACCAACCTTGCAGGAAGAGAGACATTTCCTCTGCTGAGAAGTCTTCCCCAGCCTCCAGCTGAATGTTGAGACACAGCAATGTTCTGAACAACAGGTGATCCTCCTCCAACAGGCTCCTCAACACACACAAAAGATGATGTGTTATTTGTATTTTGACCAAAATGTGCCTGTCAAATGGTTGTGTGATGTGTCTAGTGTGTTGGCGAAGTGTTTTGTGCTTGTCACCTCTCGCTTTCAGCCCTCACCGCTGGCTAGCACCGTCCTTTTCAGGACAACGCGAAAAGAGAGCAGCTTGCGTCAGTCTCTCCTGCCAGTACATAACCTCTCCACAGCAAGCCCTTTGTAGTGCCTCCATCGTGGCGACAGGCGTGAACTGGGTACCGAAAGGCCCCAGGCTGAACTACAAGGACTCGGAGGAGGTTGGCCCCTAGACGTGTGGCATGCAGGCCCACCGGCGTGTGGATACGCCCTGGTGCCCACGAACCAACCCCCAACTATGGGTTAAATAGCCGGGCAGGACAGGCTCGTCAACCCTGGAAGGCAGCTGTCCTAGGAGAAGATCACTCCAAAATTAAAACGAGGGCAGAGGAGGCTCACTATCCCTGCAAGGAAACTCCTCTAGGAGAAGGACCACTCCAAATTTAAACCCACGTAGTCCCCCGAAGACGGAAGACATCGGCCATTAGGCGGGGAGCAGACCGGATGTCTATGCTTACTACGACAAATGATTGTGTCTCGTCGAACGCAGAAGAAGAAGACCAAAATGTGACATTTTACACAGATCAAGACAGTCATTGTTCTTCCAGACAGCGCTATGGGTTGAGGTGATGAAGGATTGTCGAGATCTGTGGCAAATATAATATTTTGGTCAAAAATACAAATAACATTTATGTATCGATCCCTTTGGGGTATATTTACAGGGGTTATGAAAAAAAATCTCAGAAGAACGCTTGAGTCTTAAAAGGGAGGGAATCTTAAATTGGGGGAGCCTTAAAAGGGGGGTTACACTGAGTGAAATTTGACACATATCTTGAGAGTCTTAAGTTAAAGAATGAACAATTAAATAACTTTTATTTATCAATCTGTTTTAGTTAGAATTCTTCTGATTTTTCATGGCAGAATGTGCCAACACAAGCAGTCTTGGCCAACTGCCTAAATATGAGTTTCTGTCGTCCTCTGAAGTCACATGGTTTAAAGATTAGGGAAAACTTCTTCACTTACTGTTTGACTCTGTGGAAAGCCAGAGTCATGACGGAATCCATGAGCTGCTTGATACGAGGGATGGGCAGACTGGAATATTCCACATCTGGTGATGGAAGCTGCACAGTGTCTGGAAGTTCCACAGGCGGCAGCTCCTCAGAGTCGGAACCGTGGATCAGCTTGTGGGCAGCTCCTGTGCTGGCGCTTGTGCTTTCCACTGCAGACACATGTATGAGAACAAGAATAAATAAATGAATGAATATATAGATAAAAGAATGAAAGAATGAATGAACGAACCAACAAACAAATGTTCACACACACACACACACACACACGCCCACACATGCCCAAACGCATACAAATCTCTTTCTCTCTCTCTTCTTTCACACATACACACGCACGCACGCAGAGAGAGAGAGAGAGAGAGAGAGAGAGAGAGAGAGAGAGAGAGAGAGAGAGAGAGAGAGAGAGAGAGAGAGAGAGAGAGAGAGAGAGAGAGAGAGAGAGAGAGAGAGAGAGAGAGAGAGGTACACACACATACACACACGCCCGCAAACACACAAACCCACTTGCTCATGCACACACACACACACACACACACACACACACACACACACACACACACACACACACACACTCGCAAACACACACATGCACGCACATGCTCACGCACACACACAGCTACGGTTTAATTCTACGTCAATACTAATTCTTCTCACCTTCAGTTCCTTCAGGCTGTAGCTGCTGAGTGCTCTCCTCTTCTGCAGCAGGGGTGGCGCCCCCTTCTGGCTCGGATTTCTTGGCTTCCGGCTCTGCTTTCTTTTCTCCGTTATCCCCTGTCAAATTCAAACACAGTTTCATATATAGAACATTCCCTGATACTTTCAATTTTTCTGTTCTCTGTTATGTTGTGCTGTTACATATATTCCCTGATGCTTTCAATTGTTCTTTCTTCTCTCTGTTTATTCTTGTGCCATCACACACACACACACACACACACACACACACACACACACACACACACACACACACACACACACACTACATCTCTGCTTCTCCCTCTCTCTCTCTCCATTCAACACCTCTTACCCTCTTCTCACACACACGCACGCACATACGCATGCACACACACACACACACACACACACACACACACACACACACACACACACACACACACACACACACACACACACACACACACACACACACACACACACACACACACACACACACCCACACCTAAACAACCAAACCAAGCAAGCAACCCGTCAGAAAGCACACAGAAAAAATCCCAGAAAAAACAAAACAAACAAACAAAGATAGCAAACAGTTCAATGTGACATACCAGCAGCAGGCTCCGTTATGGACATTTGTGACGTGAGACTCCCTGGTCGCGGTGGTGGTTTCTTTGCCTCACTCACACTCTCCTCTTCTTCATAACCCTGCAAACACACAAGTATAAAGGCCATGTCAGACACAAAACACAAACAGTGTTTTTATCGCAAAACAAACAGCGTGTTTGGAGTGTGACATCCCTCAAAATGCGTTTTGAAAAACTTAGTTTCGTGTTTCTGCTTTGTGTTTTTGGTTTTGGAGCATGCTGTCTTCTTCTTCTGCGTACGATATTGGTGAGCATGCTGTAAAATCTGATAACACGTTTTGGTTGTCGGCCAATGAACGCAGATGATCAACTCACGTGACTCGGTTCCGCCAACCCTAACTATGTATTCTTTCTGTGAAAACATGCAGTGTGCCTCATCTGTGCGTTTTGCGTATGACATCCCCAGCTTTCAAAACAGTTGTTTTCCCAACGTTTTTAGTTAGAGTTTTTGTTGAATACATTGTTTAAGGGCAGACCGGGTAGGCAAAATGAGTTATTTTTGGTCTCATACACCTTTTTGGGGTTGTTGCATTTTTCACACCTTTGAACATCCTGGAATGCATTCAATAATCTGCTTTTGTCATTTTAGACATGTATTCATGTAAATAAAACCATTTTCAAACCGATGTTTTGTTGTTTTTGTCTGTGTTTTATCAAAAAAATCGAAAAAATGGTCAACTTTGGATACTCCGTGCTGGTAAATGTGCGCACATGACATGACCCTTCGCTGTTCAAACTGTGTGGAAATTTCCGTTCTTCAAGATGACGTCATCACCGTTGGGGAATTTCCGTTGACATAGGCACAAAGAGAGAGAATCCGTTCCAACCGAAACCCCGGAATTAATATATGCAAATATATGTAGGTCAAAGGCATTTGGCGCAAGCGCAGTAGACAACTTATCAGTCCCCCGGTGTCAACAAATCCATGACGTTTTCACCGATTCAGCAGCATTTTTCAAAGTTTTGAGCTGCGGAGAACAACCCTAACATTGGAAATGTTCGGCAAAGTGGCAAGAAATATCAGAGAAAGATGAACCAGCAGCAGCGAACAGTAGAAGGAAGTAACAACACTCCGAAATGAACCAACATGATCGTATTTGAGCAGACGACATTCTAAGATTCTTGACTCGACGAGGTGGGTTTTGCTTCTTTCTCTTTTCGATCTTGTTTGTTTGTTATTGCACATCGTTATGTTGTTGTTGTTGTAAGAATGTGTTAGGGTTTGCAGGTAAATGATAAACAGTTTGTGTCTGAAGTATTTTGCGGGTTTCTTGATCCAATTTACTGACCATGCCGCCGCCGCACACCCCCCCCCCCCTCCCTCCCTCGATCATCTCTGTGATATCGTCTTCACAACCCCTATTTTATTGTTCTTCGCTGGCCAGTCCTTGAGAGCTTACTATGGTGTAACATGTCATCAGTATTCTTTGTCTGGGGTCAAACTGAGAAGCAGCATCTGAGCGATGTACGACTGACACAGTTTCTGTTTCTGGTCATTGACCGTAGGAAAATAAGTACCCTACTAGAGAGCGTTCTCTAATTCTAAAGGATTGGTTTACACCAGCATGGCTGACCAACCTATCATTGACAGCAATATTGTTGTCAAATCTTTTCCATTAACTAAGAAATAAAAAAAATAGATCCAATTTACTTCACCAAAGAAAAAAAAAGAGTTAAACTAAAGGACTGGGGATGCAACTCATGAATCAAAAGCATAAAGATCACCTGCAAACAGTGCTAGGTTTAGGAAATCTGAAAATGTATACACACACACACAGAACACACACACACACACACACAAAACAGACAACAGACAAGAAACAAGCAAATACATAGCAAGTGTGATGAAATAAATTAATTTTAAAAGAAAAATATGAAAAGAAAGAAAGAAAGAAAGAAAATAATTCAGCTAGTTTCAGTATTAGTTCCTGTGTGTATGTGATTGTGTGGTTACTCAAATCCCATAGTAAACTTGACATGTACATTTTGTGATAGGGGCCAATTAATGAATGTCTTTTGTGTGTGTGTGTGTGTGTGTGTGTGTGTGTTCGTCAACCGACATATGTGGGTACGAGCCGCTGAGGTGGTTGTAAGAAAACCCGCCTGGTTCAGTGGTTGGGGGCTGATTGGGATTTCTGATTTACCAGCCTAGCC
This sequence comes from Littorina saxatilis, assembly GCF_037325665.1. Taxonomy (NCBI): domain Eukaryota; kingdom Metazoa; phylum Mollusca; class Gastropoda; order Littorinimorpha; family Littorinidae; genus Littorina; species Littorina saxatilis. The sequence continues at coordinate 37,586,801 of NC_090252.1, forward strand.
AAAAAGTTGAGGTACACCCCATGTAACATGGTCATTTGCAAAATAAAGTACAAGCACTTGTTGACGTTTATATTGAGTCTTAAAATTTGCAGCTTATTACAAACAAAAACCATGGACAGTTGTATCAAATATTAAATCAGTGTTTGTGTATTTATTAGGTTGGAGCAAGGGGAGAGCCAGTCCTCCTGTGGTGGCAGCGAGGAGAAAGATTGACCTGATGGAAAAGTTTGCTAAACCGGAACTACCCTCTTCCACAGCAGAAACATCAGCTTTGCCATCTTCTGACCAACCATAAGAAGATACAGATACTTTGCCATCTTCTGACCCATCACAAGCAGATATGGATACTGGTACTGTGCAACGTCACTCCGCTGACATGTGTTGGGCTTTTGTCAACATTGATCAGCTCAATCTATTGCTGAAAGGTTTATATCCTGTACTGAATGCTTGTCTGATAGCAGTCTGATTATGAAAGAAGGTGATGCATCAGCCCAAGGATTTGCACAGGCCCTGCATCTGGAGTGCATATGAGTGTCCATTCAAGTCTGCAGTTGTTTACTCTTCTCCCGGTGTTTGCAACGC
>NC_090252.1:37592382-37627382 GCF_037325665.1 Littorina saxatilis
ATGAAGGATATTGAGGAAATATATATCTTTCAATATAATACATTAAATACACTGTGAGTGAGCCTTTCAAAGCAGGGAGAAACAGATGAAACCTAGAGAACAAAAAGTCTGTTGGGCTTGTATGGGTGAATACCCTCCTGCTTTTAGTGAGACAAACAAACCCGACAGTTATTCCACAACATTGTCTGGCTATTAACACACACAAAATTCAGCTAATGTCAGCATGTTTCACACACATATTATTGCAGTGGGCCCCCCCAAAAAGTTAAAACAACATCATTCATTATTGTTTAAGGTACAAAATCATGCAAGTGCGGATTAAAATTGACAAATCACATGCTTTTGTCAACAGCATTGTCTGTGTATAGGCACTTTAAAATATAAAAATGTCACACAGTATGTGTGTGTGTGTGTGTGTGTGTGTGTGTGTGTGTGTGTGTCTGTGTGTGTGTGTGTGTGTGTGTCTGTGTGTGTGTATGTGTGTGTGTGTGTGTGTGTGTGTGTGTGTCTGTGTGTGTGTGTGTGTGTGTATGTGTGTGTGTGTGTGTGTGTGTGTGTGTGTGTGTGTGTGTGTGTGTGTGTGTCGATCTGTGTGTGTGTGTGTGTCTGTGTGTGTGTCTGCATGTGCATGAATATCAGCATTTGTATACTGACAATAGATCAATCTTTAATAATCAATAAACTCTTTGTCGTGTTTGTATGGGTTGTTAAAGAGTGATGAATACCCTTGCTTTTAGTGAGGCAAACTTTCCACACATGCTCCTCGTCCACGTGTGTCAGACACACCTCTTACTACATGTACTGACTGGTCCGCTGGTTGTCTGTCTGTCTCACCAAAAGCAAGGGTATTCACTCTTTCACAACCCATAAAAACCCAACAGAGTTATTTCTAGAATTCATACATATGGCCCCTTTATTTGATTTTCACAGTGGAAAAGGGAAAGCGAGGGTAGAAAACGCAACTAAAGCAGCAATGCAGCAGATACCTACCATCTGTACATAGAAATCCACACCAACAAATGCCAAGGACGAAGGTGGGTACAGGGCAGGTGGCGTGCACAGGATTGTGCATCAAACAACAGGCAGTGGCACAACGGGATAAAACGCAGCACATGTTACAGTCACAGCAAACGTGCATATATCATCACACCATGCATAAAAAGCAGCACTTAATTTGTTTGCAAATATATCATGGGTCAAGTGCTATCAGGCAGACCTGGCTTTCTGTAAAATGATTTTTCAGTGTAATTGAATTTTGTTGCAAATATTTCGTTATATGAGTCTGTATATATGCACAATGATTTTTCAGTAGAACTGAATTTTGTTGCAAATACAGTATATCATGGGTAAAGTGCATAATTCACAATATCGGCCAAATGCGACAACAATTTTGATAAATGTATGTTTTCCACAGCAACAACAACAAAATCGTGAGTTTGTTAGTTGTTCCATTTTTTTCCCATCCTAGCTGTCTGCAGCCAATCCTGAGGCTATTTGACACAAATCTTAATTAATTTAAAGTCTATATTGTCGCCAGTCAATTTTAAAGTCAAGACAACCACATAGTATATGATTGAATTTACAGTCATTACGTGAGAGAAATCATAGCAGTATAGGCAGGTCTGCTATGAATATTAATGTGCATCGGTACATTCACCCAAACATACCATAAATAAATCCCTGCGCCTTGAATATGTGCGCGATATAAATTGCATAAAATAAAAATAAAAAAATAAAAAAATAAATCCCTGCGCTTAGAACTATACCCACGGAATACGCGCGATATAAGCCTCATTTCTTTATTTGGTGTTCAACGTCGTTTTCAACCACGAAGGTTATATCGCGACGAGGAAAGAGGGGAGATGGGATAGAGCCACTTGTCAATTGTTTCTTGATTACAAAAGCACTAATCAAAAATTTGCTCCAGGGGCTTGCAACGTAGTACAATATATTACCTTACTGGGAGAATGCAAGTTTCCAGTACAAAGGACTTAACATTTCTTACATACTGCTTGACTAAAATCTTTACAAAAATTGACTACATTCTATACAAGAAACACTTAACAAGGGTAAAAGGAGAAACAGAATCCGTTAGTCGCCTCTTACGTACGACATGCTGGGGAGCATCGGGTAAATTCTTCCCCCTAACCCGCGGGGGGTATACCAACAGTAACTGTTAAAGTTGACATTCAACATGTGCAGCAAATATCCTTCACCACGTATAGAAGTGTTAGTTAAATTTGCTTAGGGATGTAACTTTTGTTTCAAACTTATAGAAAAATCTCTGGGAGGGAGTTTGATTATGATTCACATATTCAAGGGTGATCAAGGAAACAGCAACACACACAAACATGGAGGCCGGCGTCTTAACCACTAGGCCATGGCCGGCATGATGGGTTACATGAGAAGGGGGACCCCTTTAAAAGTTCAAGACAGCTACATGGGATAATTATGCAATAATCAAGGGGGGTCAAGGGGGACAAGCTAGTCACACTCATACATAGGACTGGGTGGCCGAGTGGTAACACACTTGCGCTCGGAAGCGAGAGGTTGCGAGTTCGACCCTGGGTCAGGGCGTTAGCAATTTTCTCCCCCCTTTCCTAACCTAGGTGGTGGGTTCAAGTGCTAGTCTTTGGGATGAGACGAAAAACCGAGGTCCCTTCGTGTACACTACATTGGGGTGTGCACGTTAAAGATCCCACGATTGACAAAAGGGTCTTTCCTGGCAAAAGTGTATAGGCATAGATAAAAAATGTCCACCAAAATACCCGTGTGACTTGGAATAATAGGCCGTGAAAAGTAGGATATGCGCCGAAATGGCTGCGAAGAGCCATATCAGGGCGGTGCTGCTTTGACATATAACGTGCGCCACACACAAGACAGAAGTCGCAGCACAGGCTTCATGTCTCACCCAGTCACATTATTCTGACACCGGACCAACCAGTACCAGCACTAACCCCATAATGCCAGACGCCAGGCGGAGCAGCCACTAGATTGCCAATTTTAAAGTCTTAGGTATGACCCGGCCGGGGTTCGAACCCACGACCTCCCGATCACGGGGCGGACGCCTTACCACTAGGCCAACCGTGCCGGTCAAAGAAGCAGTAACAAACCCTTTCCAAATCTCATACAGGAATCACGCACCTGTTTTCCATGTCAACGGAAACCAGCTTGCGACGGTTGAGCAGCTTGTTCAGACGACCCAGCCATACCTCTCCTTCTCCGTTGGGGTCAATCAGCATTGGAGGCCGTTGCCATGACGAGCACAAGATGGCCGCATTCTCAATTTGGCGAGGTCCAAAGTCTGTATATTTACACAGAGAGAAGCACAAAAATGATGAGATAATAATTCTGCTTTGCGAAAGCAACAGACTAGAAAGATGAAGAGAGGAGTGACAAATGATAGATTATAGCCACTGTATGCCTTACAAAAAGTTAAGTAAAGGAGATGAAGAAGGTTTGGATAAATATGAAGCTCTTGAACTCTACAAGCATACATACATTACCCGCTATTACGAGCTAGTCGTGTGACAGAGAGTTTTCTTGCACACGAGACTAGATGTTTCACGACGGCTTTAGCCGGAGTGAAACAGCAGCAGTCGAGTGTGCAAGAAAACTCTCTGTCACACGACTAGCTCGTAATGGCGATTATGTCTCACAGCTTCAACAGAGGAGAGAACAAACACGTTTTGCGTACTCACGCTTGATAAACCTAAACACAGGAGCAGCCATTGTGGAGAGATCTACTTTTTGACGAAAGTGATCGAACAACTATAAATGACGTCTAGGTATATGTGAATGACGTCACAGTCATCGTCACAGTCTGTATCTTTTGAAGCATCGCAATCTTCATGACATCTTTCTGTGTCTGCATCCGCGAAATGTTTGTTCTTTCCCGGATCTTTGTCATCTATGTTCAGAACTCTGTCCTTATAGTACTAACAGGCCTCCTGAGCGAGCCACTTTCCAAGGGCAGATAAGTCGCGTATGGAAACAGTACTGTCGTCTGGGATGCCGTTTTCAGTATTCTGAGCGTTGAAGAATTTGTAAAGAGAAGAAACGATAACAGCAGGAGAAATAAAAGTCGTGTGTGCATTTTGGGTTTTTTGGGGGGACGATTTCGAGTTTGAATCCGTTCTTGCACATGCTCCAAAGCGTGTAACATACAATCTTGCACACGTTTGCTTTAGTAGTGGCAAAGAAGGAAAGCGTGTGACATACATGCACATACACACAAGACTCTGACATAGACATAAAGAGAAAATGCAGACACAGAAACTCATTTTATCTGCTTCTCTCTCCCACCCCTACCCTCTACCCCCACCCCCCCTCCCCCATCTCTCTCTCTCTTTACCAGTTAGAAATGAACCCATAAGTCTCTTGTAGGAAAATGGCTTTGAATTCTTATAGGTTTCATATAGATCTCCTATAGGTCTGCTCATCTATGTGCAGGGTCCCCACTGGTTTTTAGAAACAAAATTCCATGACTTTTCCATGACTTTCCATGAGCCTCAATAACATTTTCCATGACTAGATCCACAGGTCGCCATTTCCGAACACGCAAACTTTTTACGTCTTGTCACTGCCAGTTTTGACACTGGCTTGCTTTGCACTGAATTTAAGTCAGTTTCTACGCAGTGTCTCTTCGACAAGCAAGTCAAGCATTTGCTACGCAGTCAGATTATCGGTAATGTTTGCTGGTCCTGTCATTTCACTAAACTGGACCAGCCACTGTTTGTATCCATCTGCACTTTCGTAAATTCCGTTTCGTAACCGTCACTGTGACTTGACGAACTGTCATTTTTTTCACTGCGATACACAGTTCATTGTGAAAATCTTCCTCTATAATTCGTTCCAATTCCGCATACTTTTTGTTGTCAAGAAACAACAGGAAAGAAAGTTTCAAACTCATCATCCTCCATCTTGCTTGTCGAAGCACTAAAGTACTTTATCGATGCAAAAACAAAAGCAGAAAACTTTGACGAAACCGACTCAAATGCAGCGCAGACGACACGACGAGATAACGGAAGGAAGTGACCCTCGCTTTGGCTCAAGTGCCGTTAAAAATACCGTTATTCTTGTATGCAAATACGAACGAGAAGTTGGTCATAGGAACAAGCCTTGTGCTGGCGACGCAAATCGCCGCTGGCTGGCAAAGGGGGGGGGGGGGAACAGCTGGGCGACGAAAATCGCCGCTGGCGTGCTAAAGGTTAATTTTTTTTCTTTCTTATTTTTTTTAAATTCCATGACTTTCCAGGCCTGGAAAATTAAAAATCCAATTCCATGACTTTCGAGGTTTACCATGACCTGTACGAACCCTGTATGTGGCGTGTAGGGATTTTAAATGCAAACCACACCTTTCCTGATCCACTCGTTAAGGGTGGTCTCTCCAACTAGACCCTTGATGAGAGACCGGACGTAACGGCTGTACTGGGGGTGGTTGGTGAGGATGGGGGCCGAGCTCTCTCTCTCTCCCACCCCCCATATCTCTCTCTTTCTCTCTCTCTCCCACCCCCCATATCTCTCTCTCCCACCCCCCATATCTCTCTCTTTCTCTCTCTATCCCACCCCCCATATCTCTCTTTCCCACCCCCCATATCTCTCTTTCCCACCCCCATATCTCTCTCTCCCACCCCCCATATCTCTCTCTTTCTCTCTCTATTCCCCCCCACCCATATGTTTCTTTCTTTCTTCCCCCCCCCCCCCATCTCTCTCTCTCCCACCCCCCCCCCCCCCCCATCTCTCTCTCTCCCAACCCCACGCCCCCCTGCATCTCTCTCTCTCCCACCCCCCATATCTCTCTCTTTCTCTCTCTATTCCCCCCCCCCCCCCCCACAAATATCTCTCTTTCTTTATCCCCCCCCCCCATCTCTCTCTCCCACTCCCCCGCATCTCTCTCTCTCTCTCTTTAACCACATCTTTCCTGATCCACTCGGTAAGGGTGGTCTCTTCAACGAGAACCTAGATGAGAGACCGGACGTAACGGCTGTACTGGGGGTGGTGAGGATGGGAGCCAAGCTCTCTCTCTCCCACCCCCCATATCTCTCTCTTTCTCTCTCTATCCCACCCCCATATCTCTCTTTCCCACCCCCCATATCTCTCTCTATTCCCCCCCCCCCCCCCCCATTTGTCTTTTTCTTTCTCCCCTCCCCCATCTCTCTCTCCCCCCCCCCCCCCATCTCTCTCTCGATCTCTCTCTCCCAACCCCACGCCCCCCTCGCATCTCTCTCTCTCCCACTCCCCATATCTCTCTTTCTCTCTCTATTCCCCCCCCCCCCACCCTTGTCTCTCTCTTTCTTTATCCCCCCCCCCCCATATCTCTCTCCCACTCCCCCCATCTCTCTCTCTTGATCTCTCTCTCTCCCAACCCCCCGCCCCCCTCGCATCTCTCTCTCTTTAACCACACCTTTCCTGATCCACTCGTTAAGGGTGGTCTCTCCGACGAGAACCTTGATGAGAGACCGGACGTAACGGCTGTACTGGGGGTGGTGAGGATGGGAGCCAAGCTCTCTCTCTCCCACCCCCCATATCTCTCTCTTTCTCTCTCTATCCCACCCCCCATATCTCTCTTTCCCACCCCCCATATCTCTCTCTATTCCCCCCCCCCCCCCCATATGTCTCTTTCTTTCTCCCCCCCCCCTCTCCCATCTCTCTCTCTCTCTCCCACCCCCCCCCCCCCATCTCTCTCTCGATCTCTCTCTCCCAACCGCACGCCCCCCTCACATCTCTCTCTCCCACTCCCCATATCTCTCTTTCTCTCTCTATTCCCCCCCCACCTTTGTCTCTCTCTTTCTTTATCCCCCCCCCCCCCCCATATCTCTCTCCCACTCCCCCTCATCTCTCTCTCTCCCAACCCCCTGCCCCCCTCGCATCTCTCTCTCTTTAACCACACCTTTCCTGATCCACTCGTTAAGGGTGGTCTCTCCGACGAGAACCTTGATGAGAGACCGGACGTAACGGCTGTACTGGGAGGTGGTCAGGATGGGAGCCGAGCTCTCTCTCTCCCACCCCCCATATCTCTCTCTTTCTCTCTCTATCCCACCCCCCATATCTCTCTCTCTTTAACCACACCTTTCCTGATCCACTCGTTAAGGGTGGTCTCTCCGACGAGAACCTTGATGAGAGACCGGACGTAACGGCTGTACTGGGAGGTGGTCAGGATGGGAGCCGAGCTCTCTCTCTCCCACCCCCCATATCTCTCTCTTTCTCTCTCTATCCCACCCCCCATATCTCTCTTTCCCACCCCCCATATCTCTCTCTATTCCCCCCCCCCCCATATGTCTCTTTCTTTCTCCCCCCCCCCCCCTCCCCCATCTCTCTCTCTCTCCCACCCCCCCATCTCTCTCTCGATCTCTCTCTCCCAACCCCACGCCCCCCTCGCATCTCTCTCTCTCCCACTCCCCATATCTCTCTTTCTCTCTCTATTCCCCCCCCCCCCACCCTTGTCTCTCTCTTTCTTTATCCCCCCCCCCCCCCCATCTCTCTCTCTTGATCTCTCTCTCTCCCAACCCCCTCGCATCTCTCTCTCTCTTTAACCACACCTTTCCTGATCCACTCGTTAAGGGTGGTCTCTCCGACGAGAACTTTGATGAGAGACCGGACGTAACGGCTGTACTGGGAGGTGGTCAGGATGGGGGCTGAGCTCTCCGTGAATTGCGTCTGGCCATCGTCATCATCAGCGTCCTCCTCAGGAATGTGACTCAGCACATTGTCAGCACGAACCTCCTGGTCAGACTTGGGTGTCTTTGGCAGAGGTTCTGTTGAAGAAAAAACATAAATTGAAGATGGGAGAAGAAAAGAATACAACAACGAAAAATCACAGAAAATTTTACTCATTCTGGTTTTTTACATTTAGTCAAGTTTTGACTAAATGTTTTAACATAGACGGGGAATCAAGACGAGGGTGGTGGTGTATGTGTGTCTGTCTCTGTGAGTGTGTGTGTATATGTAGAGTGATTCAGAGAAAACTACTGGACCGATCTTTTTGAAATTAACTTCGCTTCACGCAACTTGTTTCTTCTTCTTCTTCAGCATTCAGCGGTTGTGTCACACATAGTATGAGGCCTGCTGATCTTACGAACTGGCAAGTTCGGCGCAGGTGACCTACAGTTCCCCACAGTTTTGCATCTGGAGTTGTGCTCTCTGGCCAACTCTGGTCTCGCAGGGGGGCAAGGAGAGGCCATGCTTGCAGAACGTGCTCATTATTTTTCAACTCTGGTCTCGCAGGGGGGCAAGGAGAGGCCATGCTTGCAGAACGTGCTCATTATTTTTCAATCAATTACAAAGTGAAATCTTCAAGGAACTGACTCAGCACACAATCACCGAGACCTTTCCTGTCTGACTTAGGTTTCCTTGCCAGAGGTTCTGCGGAAGAGAAAATGCATTGGTTCAAGATAATAACGTGTATATATATTTTCTGCGCTTTGTGTCAGCACTGTTTGTGTGTGTGTAAATAGTACTGTTGACACGTTTTTATATAGAAGCCTACTGTGGTTCTTGTGCTTAGGCTGTGTATTGGACTGTCACTGTATGCCTGCATTATTAGTTGTCAGTAATTATTACATGTGCTGATTGTTCTCTTTGTCTGCGCGCGTATAGTATGTTGGTTATGTTTGGTCATAGTATGTTTGCTTATGTTTGGTCGTTATCTTTGCCTGTGCATGTATAGTTTGTTGGTTATGTTTGGTCGGTTTCTTTGCCTGTGCGTGTATTGTATGTTTGGTCGTTTTCTTTGCCTGTGCATGTATAGTTTGTTGGTTATGTTTGGTCGGTTTCTTTGCCTGTGCGTGTATAGTATGCTTGGTCGATGTATGTATTGTAAAGCGCTAAGAGTAGACATTTTTCTAGAATAGCGCTATAAAAGTTTGCATTATTATTATTATTATTAAGATATTGGATAAACCAGACGGGCACAGTGGACTAGTGGATAAGGTGCCGACCTCACGCGCGGAAGGTTGAGTTTTCAAATCCCTCAGCTGCGCCACGACATAGCACCTGTATACTGGCGGTAGGAAGAAAAATGTATTAAAAAAAATTCACAGACACCAGAGACAGGTAAAGGGAGGCAATCGTTTCCACTGCCAGTTTGCTAAATAGGCCAGAAAGGATGAGTTGTTTCCCATGAACCGTTTTCTACCTGGAAGTGTGTTTCCAACCCCACCCAAAAGTGTGTTGGTGTCTCAAAGAGCAAAACTTTTTACGAAAACCAATAATATACCAATTTCTTTGAAAATATTTGGATTATGAGTTAAATTTACCCTCGTACATGTTATGTTAATTAGAAACATTTAAGTATCAAATATTTCACAAAAGCAAACCAATTTAATGTAAGTGCATCAGATATTTAATGATATTTTTTGGAAATGTGTCAAAATTGGGTGTGTTGAAAGGAGTTAAGGGTTAGTAGCTCTCATGCTTGAGTTACTAAGAGCGAAGAAGGAAAGCGTGATGAAGACATTCTATATTCCTCATGAGAAAATGAGCTACACAACAAAAGCATCTACCTGCTAAACAAACACAAATCCCCTACCTTCAGGTTCCATACCAACCCCTCCCTCCTCCATCTTGGGAGTTTGAAGAGTCTGAGGGTTCTTTGGCGACTTGGGTGTTTGGGGGTGTTCCTGAGTCTTTGGCGACTTGGGCGTTTGGGGGAGTTCGAGAGGCTTCGGCGACTTGGGCGTTTTCGGAGTTGCGGTCTGTCCAGTTTCTTCTTTAGGTGTGGTAGGCCCAGCCTCCTTGGGTGTGCGAGGGGGTGTGCCCTCCTTGTTACCACCTTCCTCCTCCCCCTCCCTGTTTGACTTGGGGGTACGGGGCGGAGCCTCCTCTCCTGAGAGAATACAAAGTAACACTACATGCTACAGCTACCACTAAATCTAGCTGGTGCTTTCATGCAACTATCACATCAACTATCCATACAGCTAAATCTAGCAGGTGATTCGATACAACTATCATATCAACTATCCATACAGCTAAATCTAGCAGGTGCTTCGATACAACTATCACATCAACTATCCATACAGCTAAATCTAGCAGGTGCTTCGATACAACTATCACATCAACTATCCATACAGCTAAATCTAGCCAGTGCTTCCATGCAAGTATCATATCAACTACCACAACAGCTACTTCTAGCCTGAGCTGACCATACATCTACAGTGGAACCCCCCTTTTAAGACCTCAACAAATCTGAGAAAATCAGGTCTTAAAAAGGAGGTAGTCTTAAAATGGAGGTAGTCTTAAAATGGAGGTAGTCTTAAAATGGAGGTAGTCTTAAAAAGGAGGTAGTCTTAAAATGGAGGTAGTCTTAAAAAGGAGGTAGTCTTAAAATGGAGGTAGTCTTAAAAAGGAGGTAGTCTTAAAATGGAGGTAGTCTTAAAAAGGAGGTAGTCTTAAAATGGAGGTAGTCTTAAAATGGGGGTAAATGTACAGAGCCAGAGGTTATGAACATAAAAAATCTTTAAAAAAAATGTCCTAAAAGGGGGAAGTGTTAAACTGGGGAGGGGGGGGGGATCTAAAAAGGGGGGTTCCTCTGTACTACCTCAGCTAGATGTTGCGTTCATACAACTACATTTATCTCAATCTCTCACAGACGCTACAGCCTTCCAGCTCTACTACAACAACCTTGATGTACCCCACACCACACACATGATTCGAGTCTGCTGGCCGATGTGAATTCCATCTCACACGGCATAAATAAATCCCTGCGCCTTGAATATGTGCGCAATATTAATTGCATAAAATAAAAATTTAAAAAATTAAAAAATAAATCCCTGCGCTTAGAACTGTACCCACGGAATACGCGCGATATAAGCCTCATATTGATTGATTGACATGATTCGAGTCAGGGCTTGGAAACACGAATACACGCATGCAGGAAAAAGAGAAAAAAGGGCAGCGCCGTACTGAAAAGCAGCTGGCTTTCCCCAGAGAGAAAGCAACCCTAACTTCCATGAGGGTAACCTCACAGGACTATAAAAGATCTTATCCTTATTTTATCCTTACCTTCTCCTTCTTTCAATGGTTTCTCCTCATCCACTTTCTCGTGTCCCTCCTCCTGCTCCTGTCCCACCCCTCCTTGTCCCGCCCCTCCTTCTGACTCCGCCCCCTCCCGTTCGAGGGCGGTGGCTGCTGTTTCGCCGCCCTTGCTGGTGGGGCGACTGTTTGCTTGACTGCCCGCTGCTTGCTGGCTGCCGGCCGTGCCTGGGAGTAGCTCCCCTTCCTCCTTAACAGCACGAACATGACACTTGAACAAATGTCAGGTAGAGCACTATTTTAAGATCTGCGAAACAAAGGGAAGTAAGCGCTCTAAATGCATACGACATGTGCAATCAAGTAAGTGAGAGCTATGTGGAACCCCTCTTCTGACACTTGAGAGAATAGTTACGAGTACTGAAATGAGTAAGCGACTGTTTGTTTGAATGAGAATGAAAATCGCTTGTTCATTCTAATGCTTGTTATATTCCCAGGAGATTGGAGGTTCCAGATACCTCTCATTTTAGGTTAACAAATTAGGTCGTAAAAAGGGGGGAGTCCTAAAATGGAGGTAAATTTACAGAGGTTATGAACAGAATCTCTGAAAAAGTAAGGTCGTAAAAGGGGTAGGTCTTAAATTAGGGGGTCTTAAAAGGGGGGTTCCACTGTAATCAAAAAGAAAGAAAAAATGCACATACCTCTCCCCCTTCCACATCTCCTTGTATGAGATTTGTGAAATCCACTTCGTACACAGAACTTGCTCCTGATGCCGTCTTCAAGAAGTTGACCGACCAGTCGATCACACGGCCTGAAAATACAAGAACAGAAACATGAATTTAGACAGGTTTTTTTTTTATATAATGAGTACAGAACGGAAGATGGAGGGGATAAGGGGGGGGGGGGGGGAGGTACAGGGGGGGGAGGGGGGTGTAGTAGGGTATGGGGTTCGAATATTCAGAAATGAACGCTCTATGATTTTATTCTTCACACTCTGGGCAGGCCAATATGCTCATGTTCATGAATAAAGTATCAAGCAAGTCCTGTGATAAATTGAGCGACCTTACTGAAATAATCAAAGCGGTGAAACCTGGGCTTGCCATCCTTTAATATCTCTTGAAATACTAAGGCAAAAAATTCTTTAACAGAAGAATTCAGGAAATTATTCTGTCAAGTTTGTATGGGTTGTGAAAGAGTGAAAAGTTACATTTTCCTTTGTGATATTATAGGCCAGTCACTAGCGAGGGGGTGTGTCTGAAACATGTGTATTTTTTGTCTCACTAAAAGCAAGGGTATTCACTCTTGTACAACCCATCCCAACCAAAGAGAGTTATTTTCAAACATTGTCTATTCACACACACACCTCTCAGAACATCAACAGAGTCAATGACCAATGGGACGCCTCGCTCCCTCAGACAGTTTGGCCAATGAACGGTGAGCATGACACGGCGGAAGTTGTGATGGTAAGGACCGAGGTATGTGGCAAAGCCGCCAGCCATCGCACAGCCCCCCGCTACCGCCAGCAGGCGTCGTTTGTACGAGTCGTAGATTTGCTGCGCTCTCTGACGCTCCCCTCGGAGAATCTATGTGATAGGAATTAAAAAAGTGAAGAACCATAAATATCCAAGCAACGAACAGGTAATTTTACAGTGTGTTGTGAATTCAGGACTACAAGTGTTTTTTTTATTTTTAAGACCTCAAAAAATCTGAGAAAATATAGTCTTAACAAGGATGAACAAATTTCACAGGTAATAAACACAAAATCTAACAAAAAACGAGGTCTTAACACTTTGTACCCAAGCTATGTTGACCAAATTTTTTTTAGCCGAGACCAGCTGTGCTGCAGCAGGTCACTCAGAATTGTAGTAACTGTGTAGTAACTGTGTATCAACACGCTAGAATGCAGGCGTTAGATCGACATTACAGGAAGCGACTGAAGCTAACAGTCTGTGCGGATATATCCTTACCTGGTCAGATAGAGCCCTATGAGTGGGTACGGATATATCCGTACCTGGGAGACAATGAGTTAAAAGTCTTCAATTGGGGTGGTCTTAAAAGGGGGGGGGGGGGGGGGGGGGTCCACTTTACTACACCCCCTTCTGAACTTTGACACACTGTGTCTTTCTTACCTATGTGTTGTGTGTAAACAAGCATCAACATCGGGCGGGGGATATAGCTCAGTTGGTAGCGCGCTGGATTTGTATTCAGTTGGCCGCTGTCAGCGTGAGTTCGATCCCAGGTTCGGCGGAAATTTATTTCAGAGTCAACTTTGTGTGCAGACTCTCTTCGGTGTCCGAACCCTCCCCCCGTGTACACTACATTGGGTGTGCACGTTAAAGATCCCACGATTGACAAAAGGGTCTTTCCTGGCAAAATTGCTTAGGCACAGTTAATAATTGTCTACCTATACCCGTGTGACTTGGAATAATAGGCCGTGAAAGGTAAATATGCGCCGAAATGGCTGCAATCTACTGGCCGTATAAAATTTCATCTCACACGGCATCACTGCAGAGCGCCTAGAACTGTACCCACGGAATATGCGCGATATAAGCCTCATTGATTGATTGATTGATTGAAGATGATTAGCAATGCTAAAAATTACCAGGCTTCCCCCCGGGCCATATTCCATCTAGTATTAACCTATGGATACATCATTAGAAGAAGAGGATCAACTCACCCTCCTGAGCTGTGCGGCGGTATCCAGAATCTTCCTCATCTTCACCGTCTTGTCCTCCTGTTCGTTCTTGTCGATCGTCGCCTCTTCAAATCCTCGGGCCAGGTCTGCAAGCCTCACCTCAAGCGCCTGTACAAAAAAATCATCATCATCATTGCCATCAGTTTCAATGTATTTGTATCTGAATAGACATTTTCCGGAAATTATTTCCAGGATTTTTGGCAGTCTGGAGGAGTAGGAGCCCCTGTACCGCAGACAGGGTTTTCACAACATCCGGAGCGTGTTTTACGCTTCCGATCAGCTCTATCCTGCGATCGAGACAAGCAACTGACTGCGATGTGTATGCTGTGCGGCCTGCGCTGGATATGATACTAATTTCTGTTGAAAATATATTCATCGGAGCCACGAACCGCCAGGGATGGCTTGCTGATCACTGAAAGTGTTCGCTGATCACTGGAAGTGTGTTTTCCTAAACTCACGTGACCTTAAGCCAAACCCACGTGATCTCAATTAAAACACGTGACACGTGCCACTGATCCTTTCCACAACAAATTCTGAACTCTAATGAACTCGTGAATGCTGATTTCTAAAAGAAAAGGGTATCATATTGAGCGCGTGCTCCATGGCATACACATCAGAGTTGGTATACATTATTCAATTCTTTCTTTCTTTATTTGGTGTTTAACGTCGTTTTTAACCACGAAGGTTATATCGCGACGGATTATTCAATAATACATTATAGTTTACAGTAAACAAATGACTGAGAGATGCACATACTTTGCGTTTACTCTCAAGAGTGTTCATCTTGTGCTGAGCATTGTCCGCAGCCTGTGTCGTCTCGTCGACCTTCTGGTGCAGAGGTTTCACTTTGCTCAGCATCAAACGATGGTACCTGTCACACACAGTATTCTTTTTATTCACCAGTTTTTTGACATACAGACAGAATGTCGATACAAAATCAAGCAAAAATTAATAACACATAGCTGAATTGTGTTTGTTGGTATAAGACCTTAATATCATCCAAACTAAAACAAAATTGCCACAGTTATTTTAGGTATTATCATAACTTTATTTTCATAACATTAAAATTTTTTTTACATTATGAATTTAGAGAGAGTGGGCAAAAGAACATTGTGAGTAAATGGATGAATGTTATTTGATTACACTCCCAACAATGATGTGCTTGGCAACAACGACAACAACAGCAACACAAATTGCCTCGTTGAAATCAAAGATAAATCAATGGTCTTCTTCTTCTTCTTCTGCGTTCGTGGGCTGAAACTCCCACGTACACTCGTGTTTTTTTTTGTACGAGTGGAATTTTACGTGTATGACCGTTTTTTACCCTGCCATTTAGGCAGCCATACGCCGTTTTCGGAGGAAGCATGCTGGGTATTTTTCGTGTTTCTATAACCCACCGAACTCTGACATGGATTACAGGATCTTTTTCGTGCGCACTTGGTCTTGTGCTTGCGTGTACACACGGGGGTGTTCGGACACCGAGGAGAGTCTGCACACAAAGTTGACTGAGAAATAAATCTCTCGCCGAACGTGGGGACGAACTCACGCTGACAGCGACAAATCAATGGTCAAAGTGTCTGACCGTTAGAGTTAAACACCATGGAAAGAGACAATGAGACATTGGCACAAAATAAAGCAAGAAAACATCCACCAACCTGACCACCCCTCGCACCCAGCGGCACAGAGAGCCGCAGGCAGAGTTGCCTGTCTTGCGCTCCATGGCTTCCGGTTCAAACGACGGTTTCTTCAGGTACGGTTCAACCAGAACCAGCGTGGCCTCTGGCATCTGGTGGTCGTCGAACGTCATCAGTTCCTCCTCTATGAACCTGGAGAGAAAGAACCATGCTGTTGAAACTCAATCAATCAATCAATATCAATCAATATGAGGCTTATATCACGCGTATTCCGTGGGTACAGTTCTAAGCGCAGGCATTTATTTTATTTTTTATTTTTTTATGCAATTTATATCGCGCGCACATTCAAGGCGCAGGGATTTATTAATGCCGTGTGAGATGGAATTTTTTTACACAATACATCACGCATTCACATCGGCTAGCAGATCGCAGCCATTTCGGCGCATATCCTACTTTTCACGGCCTATTATTCCAAGTCACATGGGTATTTTGGTGGACATTTTTATCTATGCCTATACAATTTTGCCAGGAAAGACCCTTTTGTCAATCGTGGGATCTTTAACGTGCACACCCCAATGTAGTGTACACAAAGGGACCTCGGTTTTTCGTCTCATCCGAAAGACTAGCTCTTGAACCCACCACCTAGGTTAGGAAAGGGGGGGAGAAAATTGCTAACGCCCTGACCCAGGGTCGAACTCACAACCTCTCGCTTCCGAGCGCAAGTGCGTTACCACTCGGCCACCCAGTCCACTTCTGTCTTTGTGTTCTTGTTGTATACCTCAACCCTTTTTTAAAACTGATAAAAATCTAAGCAAATCAATGATTGAAAAGTGTCTGACCGTTAAAATTTATAACCACTTGAAATGAGACAGACACTTTTCCGTCATTGCTTTTTGAAATATATAAGTAAACTATCTGTTCTTGGATTTGTGACAAAATCAGCACGTGCACACACACACACGCACGCACGCACGCACGCACGCACGCACGCACACACACACGCATGCACGCACGCATGCACGCACGCACGCACGCACGCACACACACACACAAACACACACTCACTCACACACACACACAAACACACACACACACACACACACACACACACACACACACACACACACTCCACTATTCTCACCTGTCCAGGTTAGCCATCTGTCGTTTGGCACCTTTCTGCCAGGTAAGATCAGCGGATGGAGACTTCACTGCAACAGTCACAAATGAAAAATCATTATTTCCCTTATCAAAAACATCAACAACAACAAATAAACCAACATACAAACAATACCACATTAACAACAAACATACTGTGTGCAGCTAAACACCAAGAGATACTTACACACCAATTACAAGTAAAAGTATTTGTGTATGTTCCCTTTCGTATGGCAGGTACTATAGGTATGTGTTGGCACACTATTCACCCAGCTCATACAAATCCAAAATACTTAACCTTGAAAGTGATAGTTTCCAAAAACAGAACATGTGCCTGTTTGCTGATAAAAATCCTTGGAAAATTAACATCTAATTAACAAGTTTAAAAGCCCAATCAGCCAGGATTTAACATGAGATAATACTTATTCCCTCCACTTGGTCACATATCAACAATCAACCCTTTGCTGTTGCTGTGATGAGTTAGAATATTTTTTAATTAATAAATTTCAGAAAAAGGACCCAGTTCCTTTTTAGAAAATTAATACCAGACACCCCCCCCCCCCCCCACAAAAAACAAGAAGGGCAAAGCCCATACGACTCACATGCTTGACCTTTACATAGCAATGACATCATACACTAAGAACTGCTTTACACATTTTTCCTACCAAAATACATCAAGGTCAAGGTCATCCAAGGTCATGCAACACAAAGCTGTTAATTCAAGACATAGGAAGTACAATGGTGCTTATTGGCTCTTTCTACCATGAGATATGGTCACTTTTAGTGGTTCACTACCTTATTTTGGTCACATTTCATAAGGGTCAAAGTGACCTTGACCTTGATCATATGTGACCAAATGTGCCTCATGATGAAAGCATAACATGTGCCCCACATAATTTTTAAGTTTGAAACAGTTATCTTCCATAGTTCAGGGTCAAGGTCACTTCAAAATATGTATACAATCCAACTTTGAAGAGCTCCTGTGACCTTGACCTTGAAGCAAGGTAAACCAAACTGGTATCAAAAGATGGGGCTTACTTTGCCCTATATATCATATATAGGTGAGGTATTGAATCTCAAAAACTTCAGAGAAAATGGGAAAAATGTGAAAAATAGCTGTTTTTTAGACAACATTTATGACCCCTGCGACCTTGACCTTGAAGCAAGGTCAAGATGCTATGTATGTTTTTTGGGGCCTTGTCATCATACACCATCTTGCCAAATTTGGTACTGATAGACTGAATAGTGTCCAAGAAATATCCAACGTTAAAGTTTTCCGGACGTCCGGACGGACGGACGGACGGACGGACGACTCGGGTGAGTACATAGACTCACTTTTGCTTCGCATGTGAGTCAAAAAACCCACCCAAAAACAAAAATACTTCTTCGTACAGATCATGATGATGGCGGCCATGAGGTCCTCGATGTCGATGGAGGGTTTGGACATGGCTCTCAGCTCGGCCAGCTTGTCTCTGTCCATGACCTTGACCACCTTCTTGGTGTCCGCCACGATGGCGATGGCCTTGTACACCGCACGCTCGTGCGCCACTTGGTACTCTGGCAACAGCTGGGGAATAAGGAGTAGTTGGTGTTTAACTTTAAGTCTTCATTGTTGTGATATTTTTTTATTTTAATTTTATATTACAGTATTTTATCACAATGAATCACTATGCACACATGTATGCACACACGCACGCATGCACAAATGCACGCATGCCAACACACATTCACACATGCAACCACACATACACACTCAGACGGACACAAGAACACACACACACACACACACACACACACACACACACACACACACACACACAAACACTCACTCACACACACACAGACAGACCCACACACATACACAGACGCACACGGACGCACACAGACACACACACACAACCGTACACAAACAC
Source organism: Littorina saxatilis (assembly GCF_037325665.1). Lineage (NCBI taxonomy): Eukaryota > Metazoa > Mollusca > Gastropoda > Littorinimorpha > Littorinidae > Littorina > Littorina saxatilis. Next base: position 37,610,748 of record NC_090252.1, read on the forward strand.
ATAGACACACACACAGATGACACACAGACACACGAACACAAACACAGACACACACCTTCTTGAGTCTCTCAATCTTCTCCATCTGGTTCTTGACAACACGGATCTGTTGCTCTGTGATGGCTGTGTCCTGACCGATCTGAGACAGGATCTTGATTGTGCCCTGCAAACAAAAACACAACATTTTATTATACAGTTGAACCTGTCGATAATGACCACCCAAGGGACCAACAAACAGTGATTCTACAAGGTGACCCCCCAAAAAATGCCACCCATAAATATGCTAATCACTTCTACAGATTTGAAGCGAATTACTTCATATTTTGTGTACTTTTTCTTTAGCTTAGGCATGATCATATTATCATATAATGATTTTGTAGGTCAACTGGTCTGTCTTTTGAAAAACAATATCTAAATTCAATGATCGACTCAACAGTCGGTGGTTTGACAGTGACCAGTACCCACAATCACCCGATTTAACCCCTTCACTGCCCACCCCGTATGTAATACGTGGTCATTTTTGGTTTGTCGTACGCCCATAACCGTATCTCGTACGTGGGATTTGTGTCAACAACATTTCAGGACATTTCTAAAAACTAAATGGGAGGTAACCACTGTCCAAGTACTTGTAGGGGTTCTAAACACAGTTCTTTCCCATAGACCGTTCAGATAAGTTACTACCACGTGTTGACAACTCACCACTGTGCCTAGACATACGTAGAACCGATCTATAGTATTCAAAATGGCGGCCGAAAGTCGGACCTCAACTCGTAGACCTGTTTTCAAGCGATACAGTGTTCTGGAAGCTCTACAAGAAGTGATTTATGGATTACCACACAGAAGAATACTTTTATGGGCTGTAATGTGAGTACCTGATGTTTGACACCAGTTTTAGCAGTGTTTTGTGTGGTTTTATGTGCTGCAATGTGTGTGTGTGTGTGTGTAAGTCCGGAAACTGTAATTTTTGACAAAAATGGTCATTATATCAATTTTTACTATAACAATCACAAACAAAGTCCAATGATCATGTCATCCTATAATAGCCAAGGGTATAAGCAAAACACATGCCAAATCTAAGAGATATCTCAATAAATGATCGAGCAGTGAACAGATTAGTGAACCTACCGAAGAAAGCGAAATTTTGCTCTGGCGCACAGCAATACCAAAATGCTGTTATACTGTGGCAGTGAAGAGGTTAAACCTTTCAGAATTTTACCTTTTGGAATATCTGAAGGTCCAAGCATACAAAAACACCCCAGATCATTGGTGACCTAAAAAAATCAATAACAGCAGGGTTGAAATAGGGTGAGTGTGGCTACCGCTTAACGAAGTCAGACCTTATTTAAAGAAATATTAGACAACTACAACTTTGGGGGCCCGGTAGCTCAGTTGGTAGAGCATTGGACTTGTGATCAGAAGGTCGCAGGTTCGAATTCAGGCCGGGAAGAACACGCGTCAACTTTATGTGCAGTCCCAGAGACAGAAGCCATGTCCCACCCCCGTGTCACCACAATGGCACATAAAAGACCTCGGTCATACTGCCATAAGTGTAAATGGCTGATACCACCTAAACACGCATACACTTGTGTATTTCGTCAAAAGCTGCGAGGGCGTAAAACTCGAATCATATATATGATCCATATCTTGTCCTTCCGAGGCGAAATATTTAGCCTGTAGGACATAAAGCATTCTCTCTTTCCTTTTTTTTTACAACTACAACCAAGCAGTCAACACTACACGTCAGTCAAACAACTCACAGCCTTGCGTTCCTCCAGAACCACCATCTCGTGCTCCAGCTGCTTCTTCAGCTTGATGGCCATCTCGTTCTCGTGTCGGATCTGCTCCAGGGTTTTGGTCACGGCGTTGTGAGTGTCCTCGATCTCTGCATGCCGTTCGTTGGCAAGAGAAATGAACCTATACACAGACACATCATTAGGTTTTGGTCACGGCATTGTGGGTGTCCTCGATCTCTGAGTGCCGTTCGTTGGCCAGGGAAATGAGCATATGCATGCACAAAAACAGGCTTCAATTTTGCATGAAGGCACAGCATTAGTTTTAAGACAGAAGAAGGATATTGGATTAAGCATCCGAAAAGAAAGAAAAATCAACTTCTCATTCAGGGGAAATGTATCAACACACATTGAAACACACACACATACACAGACAGACAAACAGACACACACCACAACCTGCACAACCAAACTTACTTCTCCACAAACTTTTCGTAGGTGGTGTTGGTGACATGACCATACTCTCCTCTGGTCTTCTCCCCACCGTCTTGCTGTCTGAGAACCAGATGCATGGACGCTAACATGTGGGCCACGTTTTCACTCTGTACGGCCGTCATCCACTCAACCCCTGCAGAAAAAAAAGAAGTTTTGTGTACGTTCATACATGCAGTTTTCTCACACTTTCATATGTGTTATCTAGTATCCTGCACTGACGCTGCCATAGTTTCTATTCTGAATATAAAACATCCATTACCCTTGAGTATGTGGAAGAAGTGCTGGAACGGATAACTGCTGTCACAATTCAAAAACGCTGTAAATGACAAAACACAAGAAAAAACCCTTTCTAGCTGTAACCTTTGAGGCAGAAGATCAGGTCGACAAGCTCTGTCTATGTCCAGCGCCGGAATAATGAATTACTGTCACAATTCTAACTAATCCCAAAAGACAAAGCTTTTCTGTTACCTTTGAGGTGCAATGGGTATGGTTAACAATCAGCGTCTTGGTCGAGTTCCAGAATTAAGAAGCTGCTGTGACAATCCCAAGAACTGCTGTCACAATCCTAAACCGCTCTAAACTACAAAACTCAGAGAAAAATGTGTGTTACCTTTGAGGTGGAAGAGAGCGTGGTCAACAAGCTGTGTCTTGGACCAGTGCTGGAACCAGATGAAGTTGACGTTCTTGGTGAAGGCGGGGTACTGGCGGCACAGCTGCTGGAAGTTGCTGTCGGTGCTGCTGACGATCAGGCACACACGGCAGTTGTTGCGCACAGTCCTGTCAAAAACAATGGCACATTTTGTGAACCATACCAAGACTAAAAATAAAAAAATTTTTTTTTAAAAAGCCGACCTACCGACCCTATTTTTTGGGGTCATGTTACCCTAAACCAACATATGTTTTTGTTTGGTCTAAGATACCATCCCTACCTGAGGAAGAAGTTCCAGGCCACGTCGCGAGTGTAGGTGAGGCCGGCCTGGGTGACCTCGGTGCGGATGGAGTTGATGATGGTAGTCTGCTCCTCGAGGGTGAAGAGGTGTGAGATGCTGCACGACACGATGAAGTCCGTCAGGTGCACCAGCAGCTCGTCCGTCACCAGCTCTTCCTGATGAATCAGCAGGGCTAGCTTCTCTCCCTGGAGGAGAAAAACAGACATCACAAAGTCAATACTTTCGAATTGAAGTCCTACATATCAAAACAATCAACAGAGGTATCAGGAACTCTTACATATCTTTTGTTTCTCAGATCAGTTCAAACTCACCTTTGTTCAAGTGCATGTGTACACCATGACCAGGTCATTCTTGTACACACAAACACACACACACACACACACACTCACACGCATACACACACCATCACCCTGCGTCTCCATTCCCAGTCTAGCTGAAAACATTTAGTCAAACGTAAAAAAAAGACACCCATGAGACAGACTCACCTTTTTTTTAACACACACACACACACACACACACACACACACACACACACACACACACACACACACACACACACACACACAGACACACACACACACACACACACACACACACACACACACACACACACACACACACACACACAAAAATACACCACCAACCACATCTCCATTCCAAGTCTATCTGAAAAAATTTAGTCACAACTTGAACAAAAATAAACAAGTCGCGTAAGGCGAAAATACAAAATTTAGTCAAGCTGTCGAACTCACAGAATGAAACTGAACGCAATGCAATTTTTCAGCAAGACCGTATACTCGTAGCATCATCAGTCCACCGGTCGTGGCAAAGGCAGTGAAATTGACAAGAAGAGCGGGGTAGTAGTTGCGCTGAGAAGGATAGCACGCTTTTCTGTACCTCTCTTCGTTTTAACTTTATGAGCGTGTTTTTAATCCAAACATATCATATCTATATGTTTTTGGAATCAGGAACCGACAAGGAATAAGATGAAAGTGTTTTTAAATTGATTTCAAAAATTTAATTTTGATCATAATTTTTATATTTTTAATTTTCAGAGCTTGTTTTTAATCCAAATATAACATATTTATATGTTTTTGGAATCAGAAAATGATGAAGAATAAGATGAACGTAAATTTGGATCGTTTTATAAAAAAATTTTTTTTTTTACCATTTTCAGATTTTTAATGACCAAAGTCATTAATTAATTTTTAAGCCACCAAGCTGAAATGCAATACCGAAGTCCGGCCTTCGTCGAAAATTGCTTGGCCAAAATTTCAATCAATTTGATTGAAAAAAGCCGGATATGACGTCATCAAAGGTATTTATCGAAAAAAAGAAAAAAACGTCCGGGGATATCATTCATAAAGATCGGTCCAGTAGTTTGGTCTGAATCGCTCTACACACACACACACACGCACAGACACAGACACAGACACATACACCACGACCCTCGTAAAAAGACACCCATGAGACTCATCTATGTACCGGCGCGTGTGCAAGTGTCATGAACATTTAGAGCGCTTACAAACACCCTTTTGTTTCTCAGATAGGTTCAAACTGACCTTTGCACCGGCACGAGTGTACGCCATGACCAGGTCGTTCTTGAACTGGTCGAGCCGGGCGGTGACGGCGGTGGTGCTGGGGGTGGGGCTGGGCTGGAAGACGGTGAAGCCACACAGGTGTGCGGCCAGCTTGACCAGCACGGCCGCTCGGCCCGGACATCCCTCGGCCACCAGCACGGTGTTGGCGCCCTCGTGGGGCGAGGCCATGGTGCGTGATAGGCGACACACCTGCTCCACCACGCTCTGTGCACACAAAGTTGATGTCACAATGAGGCTTTTACGTATGAAACGAACTCACAGAAAACTTATAGAAACATATGCCCATAAAAGGGTATAAAAAAAATATCGGGATTTTACATTCTTTAAAATCCATTACTTCTTGAGAAACAAACTCATAGAAAACATATAGGAACTTATACCAAATCCTTAATGACCATAAACGGGTATAAGAAAAATGTCAGGATTTTATATTCTTCAAAATCCATTACTTCTGCAGATGCATCATCAGATTTCATTTGTTAAATTCTTGTTAGGTTTCATGCCATGTCCACATCTGTGAGTTAGCTAAATATCCTACCTTTCTTCCAGATGAAAATAACATCATGAAAATTATCAGCATGCTAGAAGAGAATGAATTGGCTGAATTGGATATCCCTTCTTTGAGCAATGTCATGTCAGGGTCCGACTTAAAGTCTCATGTAGGCGGCTGGCCAAGGCTTAAAGAATATGCGTATTTAGCATTAAAAATTGCAAAGAATTTTAACTGCATTAATCGATTTTGGTCAGTCCCTTCGGTGGTCATTATGGACAGGTTCGACTGTACAATGTTTCAAGGTATATCTGACCTTGTAGAGCGCCAGCTTGATGCGAGGGTGGATCTTGTTGTACTCTTCCACACCTTTCTCCAGGAGATCCGTCACGTCTTTGGCAGTCTTGGACGGTTTGTACAGGTCCGTGCGTGCATCCTCCTCCGTGACGTTGGCGCTGCTTCGGGCGTCGATCATCCCTGCCGTCACAATGCCGCTGTCCTGCTCCATCAGGTTTGAGAAGAGAGGCATGCGTGGTTTCACTATGGTCTGAATCTGTATCATGAAGAAAGAGAGATTAAAGTGAAATCGGGTGAAAATCATGCTTAGTGTTTAATGCTAAACAGCATTAAATTAATACAGCAGGCATAAAGCTATGCATGGATTGTACATGGGATTTCCCATCTTTGAGCTAATTGTGAACTCAGATGCCGACAAAACCTAATGAACACGCACACACACACACACACATTCTTTCTCTCCCTTAAACAAACACACATACACACACACACACACACACACACACACACACACACTAACTCAACCCTCACCAAGTCATCGTCAATGAACTGTTTGCGGACGGCAGTAGTGAAGGCCTGACGGAAGCGCCGGATGTCCACCTCACTGACCATGCGCCGTCCGTACACCCAGTAACACTCGTGTTGCCATAGCAACAGCAGGTTGCGCTTGTCACACCCAGGCTGCAGGGACAGACACATGTTCCTGCACACAATTCAAATGATTAGTAAAGCGCCCAATATCGTCAACTAGAGGAGACACATGCAGATTCAAAAAACGCCTGCTGTTCAGTATGCTATCTCTTTTTCTTTCTTTTGTTGATGCAGTAGCTTCCCATGTCATGGGATGCAAAGTGTTATGGTTGTACACTTGTTTGTTTGTTTGTTTGCTTAACGCCCAGCCGACCACGATGGGCCATATCAGGGCGGTGCTGCTTTGACATATAATGTGCGCCACACACAAGACAGAAGTCGCAGCACAGGCTTCATGTCTCACCCAGTCACATTATTCTGACACCGGACCAACCAGTCCTAGCACTAACCCCATAATGCCAGACGCCAGGCGGGGCAGCCACTAGATTGCCAATTTTAAAGTCTTAGGTATGACCCGGCCGGGGTTTGAACCCACGACCTCCCGATCACGGGGCGGACGGTTGTACACTTGTACATGTAGTACAATGTTGATGAAACAATGAAAGTAGTTTCTGCTTCCCCAGATAAATTATGGTTCTAGTAGACTGTATAGATGTAATACAGTGTTCTAGATGATCGAACGTATAGCAAAGACCTGTGTAGATATTGCGTCACCCGTGACTCACTTTTTTCTTCAATATGTTCCAAATGCATACGTTGTTTTGCTCCCACCAAGATAGATCTTGGCAAACGCGTGACGTTAAAACTAGATTTGATGACATTACTCGTACACGTCTTAAAAAGTGCTGATCTAGATATTGCTAATACGTTCTTGCTCTGGTATTTGACACAAATGAAGCCAGATGGCATGAGGTCTCAGGCTAAGAAGATATGGTGACCCTGTACAATCAATCAATCAATCAATATGAAGCTTATATAGCGCGTATTCTGTGGGTACAGTTCTAAGCGCTTGTCGAAGAGTTGTCAACACAGGACTAACAAAGAAACTAACATCTACAGACGGACACGAACCCGATCACACACTAGCAAACCCTGATAAACATACAACAAACAACTGTTTAACAACAATGTACACATCAATAGCTAGGTCCAAACAGAATAATATTAAACACAAAGAAAACACCTCTCACAGAGCACAGCATAAGAATGTCTTTTGGGGCACAACACATCACGTCGAACATGAAAGTCGCAGCCAGCTACGGGAAGAACTGAGTCTTCAACCTACTCTTGAACGCGTCAAGAGAGGGGCTCTGGCGAAGTTCAAGCGGCAGGGAGTTCCAGACGGAGGGGCCCGCGGAGGGAAATGCACGCTGACCAGCAGATGCGAGTTTCGAGCGAGGGATGTGAAGGCGGAGTGGGTCAGCAGCAGAACGAAGGGGACGGTCGGAGGGCTGGGTGTACAGGTCCAGGGAGGATTGAAGGTACTCGGGAGCAGAGTCGTTGAGACACTTGTAGACCAGAGTGGACAGTTTGTAGGAGATTCGGGTGTTGACATAATAGTTACCGGATATAGTTAAAATAAGCAATAAATCACCTGTACTGTCAGATATTAGAGTGTATCCCACACAAACCTACCTGAAGATGTTGGCCAGGTCTCTAGCAGTGAAGATGTAGTGGCAGCGCTGGGCGGTGGGCAGGAACATGGTCCTCAGACGGTTGGTCAGCTCCACCGACACGCACACCAGGCAGCTGATGACGCCACGCAGCACTTCCTCACCCTGCATCTTGCTGCTCACCTTGTCGTCATGAATACCAAGGTGCTGCGCAGCGGAGGAGGAAGTGCCCGAGTTTTCGGGTGTGAAGAAGTGAGTGCCCAGCAGAGTGGTGAAGATGGTCTGCAGCTCCTTGTCCCTGAAAACCACCCATCGACAAATGTGAATTTTTGTTTAGCAAGATTTCAAGATTTTAAGATTTTCTTTTCGGGTTTTAAGCTCCAACAAGATGAGTGCCAATTTAGGAGTGTTGTCTGTGAAAGTGTCAGTATACTAATGAAATGAACAACAGAGATGATTTCAAAGTCACTATAAGGAATACAAACCATTACAAATAGTTGTAAAACGAATATGGTGCCCAGCCTTTTGAACAATATTCCCCCATTGCTTCAGGGGAAAGAAACCTTTGTCCAGGGGAAGGACAGGGCTGCTCTTTACTGTCCGTTTAAGGCACTGCTTTAACATACAGATGAACCCCCCTCATAAGACCTCCTAAAATCTGAGAAAATCAGGTCTTAAAAAGGAGGGAGTTTTAAAATGGGGGTAAAATGACAGAGGTTAAGACAGGAAATCTGAAAAAAACATGGTCTTGAATTAAGGGAGGTAATCTTATACAGTGGAATCTCCACCCCTTTTAAGACCTCAAAACATCTGAGGTTGAGAACAAAAAATTTATTTTTTATTTTTTTATCTTTTCTTTTGTCAATAATTAAACGTTCCAAGAATACACCTTTCTTGTTTTTTGATTGAGAGAACATGGCCTTTTATTGGGTTTTTTCAAAGGGGGGTTCCACTGTATCACAAATCACTGAACCTACCCAGGGTAGGGACAGCCGAAGATGGCAAAGTGGCGCAGCAGTCTCTGGCTTGGCTTGGGTGCGGAGGCGGTGGTGTAGGGGTTGAGCGTGGTGACGTAGGTGACGTTCTTGACGTAACGCCAGGCGTGGGTGGAGGGGCTGTAGAAACCTCCGTCGTCCAGATGTTCACGCACAAGCTCAGATGCCGTCTGGTGCCCGAATGAATCCACCTGGAGAGCATCAAAGAGAGTTTTGAAACAGAGTTTATTGTGATTGTGTTGAATGTGACGACTTGCCGTCTGGTGTCCGAACGAATCCACCTAGAATGTATCATTCATAGTTAGCTTCTTTTAAAAAAAATCTGAACTCTAGAGCCGCAGTATAATTAGTTAACCTGTTCTCTGCCAGAAAATGTTTGTATACAAAGCATTACCTGTATTTGCAACTTACAGTGTGCCATTTGTTTGTTTGTTTGTTTGCTTAACGCCCAGCCGACCACGAAGGGCCATATCAGGGCGGTGCGCCACACACAAGACAGAAGTCGCAGCACAGGCTTCATGTCTCACCCAGTCACATTATTCTGACACCGGACCAACCAGTCCTAGCACTAACCCCATAATGCCAGACGCCAGGCGGAGCAGCCACTAGATTGCCAATTTTAAAGTCTTAGGTATGACCCGGCCGGGGTTCGAACCCAAGACCTCCCGATACAGTGTGCCGTCAGGCAATCCATTCAAGAAAATAAATAACGCCGGGTGGGGGTATGGGGGAAACGCCCTCTGAAGCTGAAGCATTTTGGCCTTGTACATATGAATTTAATCCCCCCCCCCCCCCTCTCTGGTGAAAGATACATGGTGCATGTTGAGAAATACACTTTCTTTCTTTCTTTATTTGGTGTTTAACGTCGTTTTCAACCACGAAGGTCGTCGCGATATAACCTTCGTGGTTGAAAACAATGTTAAACACCAAATAAAGAAAGAAAAGAACCACGAAGGTTATATCACGACGGGGGAAGGGGGGAGATGGGATAGAGCCACTTGTCAATTGTTTCTTGTTCACAAAAGCACTAATCAAACAAGAAGAGCAAACGCTCGATCGAGTCACTTTCGCAGTTCTGAATATTATATGAGGCATCAGATGGACAGGAAGAAATTGCTATTCACAACACAATGAGTCACGTTCACATAAAATTTGAGCCCGGTCACTTTTATAGTTTCCGAGAAAAGCCCAACGTTAAGTTGTGTGTTGCCGAACAGAAAAGGCTAGTTATCTCCCTTGTTTTTCTGATAACGTTCGTAAAAGGCTACAGATGTAAATACTTTGATGTAAAGAATAATCCTACAAAGTTTCAATCACATCCGATGAACTTTGTCAAAGATATAAAATGTCTAATTTTTCCTTTGACGCTGACCTGTGACCTTGAAAAAGGTCAAAGGTCAACGAAACCATCGTTAAAGTGTAGAGGTCATTGGAGGTCACGACTAAACAAAATATGAGCCCGATCGCTTTGATAGTTTCCGAGAAAAGTCCAACGTTAAGGTGGTGTCTACGGACGGCCGGCCGGCCGGACGGCCGGCTGGCCGGACAGACTAACACTGACCGATTACATAGAGTCACTTTTTCTCAAGTGACTCAAAAATTGCTCCAGGGGCTTGCAACGTAGTACAATATATTACCTTACTGGGAGAATGCAAGTTTCCAGTACAAAGGACTTAACATTTCTTACATACTGCTTGACTAAAATCTTTACAAACATTGACTATATTCTATACAAGAAACACTTTACAAGGGTAAAAGGAGAAACAGAATCCGTTAGTCGCCTCTTACGACATGCTGGGGAGCGTCGGGTAAATTCTTCCCCCTAACCCGCGGGGGGAAAGAAATACACTATTTTGTCCCTCTCACCTGGGTTAATGTATAATTTTTCGCGTGTAGTTTATTTTTTTTAAATGAATGATATTTTAACCAACACACAGACCTGTGAGAGGTTGACGTCGTCAATCAGGAAGAGCAGTCTCTTGTTGCCCTTCGGAACGTGAGTGCGGCCATGCTTCCACTCCAGGCGCTCATTCACACGGTCGAACAGCAGTCTGGCGTTCGTGAACCTGTTACAACACAGTAAGTTTGATGAAACTTATACACAAAAAGGTTCTAAGAGATTGTAAGGCTTCTTTTTAAGCCTACTGTCTATATGATACTTACCGAGACAGTACTATTCTTGCACATTATCTATTATAGGCCGAAAAAATTGGACAAAACGCTGAGTGGGTACAATTATCTCCCATAACCATGCGCCACCGTGGATCCCAAGCACTGTCCGAGTGCTTCCCCCTTACAGGATGTAGGTGGCGCGTCCTCTTTCTTTATGAGCTGCAGACCCTCAAAAAGCCCATAACATATCAAGAGGGGAGGCGGGAGGGAAACTCTAATAGTACTGTCTCGGTAAGTATCATATAGACAGTAGGCTTAAAAAGAAGCCTTACAGTCAATATAACACTTACCTCGACAGTACTATTCTTGCACAGAATACCAGAGTGGTGTGAGGGTGATATGTAGAGTATTAAACTCCTTAATCAAAATCACTTAAATCCAAGGATTAAGATACCCAGGCAATTTTCGAACAGTACTACCGTAAAAGAAAATATACCCAAGAAACATACCTTAGACTGACGTGACCATGCTAGCAACCACTGCTGTGTGGTGAACTCAATGTCAAAGTCCAGGCCACTCAAAGCTTGAATACCACTGAGTCTACGGCAAGTGGCTAAAGCGATGAGGAACAATTAGTCTTAAAAATCAGCAACTTGATACTGATGCCTGCCAGGGGTTCAAAATCATTGCTACGCAGGAGTTTGAGGACCAGAAAGACATCCCCCTTGGGAAATGAAACCCGAGGTTTAGACACCGCTGCATTGCTAATACCCGAAAGGACATTAGCGATGAGGGAGGACCTGATCAAGTGTTCAGTTCTGCGACCAGTAGCGGCCGCAATCGTGGAAGCGATGGCAGATCTGTATCCAAGAAGAGTCTTAGAAGAAAGACTCTTCTTTTGATACACTTCCACCAGGAAGTTGGCCAAGTCCTGTGTTGAGGGATAAAGCGGCTTTATCCCCTTGGACAAGGCGAAGGTGGCCCAAGCTCTCCAGCGTAAGTCGTAGAGCTGATTAGTTGATCGCCTCTTAGCGTTCAAGGAAAACTCTACTGAACTCTTGTGCAATCCTAGTGCAAGCAGTTTGGAGCGCACAAGAGCCATGCGGTCAAGCACAGACTCTCTGGACGTGGATGAGGGAGGCATGATCGAGGCTGGAGCAGACCTCCCCCGTCCAGATCCAGAGGTAGAGGGTCTACGTGGGTGAGACCGCGAAGATCTGGAAACCACGGAGCTGTTGGCCAGTAAGGCGCGACCAAAATCAGTCTTGGTCGTTCCTGCAGATATTTTGCCAGCACCCTCGGAATCAGAGATGTCGGGGGATAGGCGTAAGCATCGAGGAGCCTCCACAAGAGAGTGAATGCGTCCAAGTGGAACGCATTCATGTCTCGAAAGGGGGTGACGTACCTGGGAAGCCGAGCGCTGAATCGAGTTACGAACAGATCGATCAGAGGACGGTCCCACCTTGCCCACAGACGCTGTAGAACGTTGTGAGCGATGGTCCATTCTGTGGAGAGAACCTGATCGCCCCGACTGAGAATGTCGGCCAGGGCGTTCAGTTTCCCCGGAACGAACTGGACTGACATCCGGACCTGATTGGTCTGGCACCAGAGCAGAATCTCCTCCGCCAACAGGGAGAGGGACCGAGAATTGGTGCCCCCCTGGTGGCGAAGGTAAGCTAAGCATGTGGTGTTGTTGTCCCCGTTGAAAATCAGAGGGGCCAAGGACAGGCCGAATGGGAGGGCCCGAAACTCGAACACCGTGCCCTCCCAAACGAACCGGAGCAGATGTCGGTACCCCGGGGCCACCAGGATGTGGAAGTAAGCATCCTGGAGGTCCCAGACATGGCCCAATCGTTTGGCCGGATGGCCAACCGGACCGACGAAGGGGTTTCCATCTTGAACTTGCACCTGTGAAGGTACAAGTTCAAGGTGGAGAGGTCCAACACCGGCCTGAACCGGCCGTCCTTTTTGGGGACGGTGAACAGGCGGGAGCAGAACCCCAGAGAAGGCTGAGAAAGGGGGTAGACCGCCTTCTTCTCGACCAACGAGTTCACCTCGTCCTGAAGAGCCTGCCATCTGGCAGGCTCTCGAGGAGGGGGGAACGTCCAAGGTAGAGCGGACAATGGAGGTTGTGACGACAGCGGTAGAGAAAACCCCGACCACACCACCCTCAAGAAAAACTGGTTGGAGACCAGTCTGCCCCACATGCCGCGGGCCCGAAAAAAGGGAACCGACGGACGAAAGAGGGGCAACTTGAGGGGGCGTCAACGTAGGGCCGGGACTCACTGAAAATTCTGCTGGCGGGCAGGCGCAGGCTTGCGACCACCCCCCCTGGTGGTGCTGCTTCCCCTTACCTGTCTGAGCACCCTTCCTCTTGCTTGGGAACGCAACAGGCGCCTAAGAGGAGGAAGAAGGAGGCAGTGAAACTGGCTTCTTCTTCTTCTTCTGAGGCTGGGAGCTGGAGGTGACTGTAGCACTTCTCTTACTCCCCGCCGCCGTCGCCGAAGCAGCGAGGCCAACCATCAGAGAATCAGTGTTCCTCTGGCGTGTGGACTCCACCACAGAACGAACAGTGTCCGGATGAAAGAGGGAAGAAGGCTGAGGAAACGTGTTCCTCAGACTCTTCCTCATATCCGGAGGCACTATAGAAGTAGGCAGAAAATGATCACGGAACAGGGCCAATAAAGTGGACCCGTGTTCCAATGGCCAATTCTGCCGCAGACGTCACGCACGATCGCACGGCATGCAAAGCCCGATCCACTCGAACCGTGTCAAGGACCCGAGTGGAATCGGACTCTGCCCGATCGGGAGGGTCCAACAGTGTGGACAGCGTGCTCATCCATGTCAAGGCCTGTGATTGGGCCTCGACTGTGGAAGAAACGGTGGCCTCAAGATTGTGGAACGAAGCAGAGCTCAGTTCCACCTTCTTGACCGAAGGCACCTCCCCAACGAACACATCACCGTCAGCCCCACCCTAAACACTCGAAGTCTGGAAAGGGAGAGTTCGAGAGTCAAAGGGAAAAGGGAGGGACGAAACAGATTGGACACGAGGAAACAGTGGAGGTGCGCCTCCCGAAGGAAAGCATGGCACTGAACCCGCGTCCTCCCGAGGAACATAGGTCGCGTTTGCACGTGAATCTGTACTCCTCAGGCGATGTGCTGCCGCTTCCACCGTGGCACTTAGACTAGGGTGGAACGCGAATTGCCGGCGGCCGGATCGTTCATAAAACGAGCCGCCGGCAGACGCGGCGTGAGCCTCCCGCGCCCGGGCCGAAGCGGACTCAAAGGACGAGAGGGCGTCTCAGGGAAGGACGTCCTGAAACTGTTCAAACGTCCTTCTAGCTGTGCGAGGACGAGCCTCCTGCCTCTCGTCCTCAGACCCCGGGTCCACGTCCTGTGTGTCAACACTAGACGACAGACGCTTAAGAGAGGCATCCGTGACGTCAAGACGCCGCGTGATGTCTGTCATGTACTGTTGGAAAGTACGAAGCATAGCTTCGGAAGTTCCATCAGAAACCGGCAAGGGTAGAGGTTCAGTGTTAACCTCAGGGCGACCCTGATCCTCCTCCCTATCGTCCTCCGACTCACTCTCCTCTTCACTTCCCGACAACTCCTCAAAAGCAGGAGTGTAGGGAGCTTGAGGGGGAAGAGCCGAAAGCGATGAAGCAGGCTGTGAAGAAACGCCCACAGAAGCAAGAGGCCGCGAAGACCCCTGCCCCAAAGACGAAACGTCTCCAGCAGCCGAAGGGGGAGAAAAACAACAACCCTGCGACTGTTGGGTCAGCCCAGCCAACGAACCCCCGCCATTTATAGACTGAACAGGAACCCATCGGGTCTGATCAGAAAAGAAATGGTCCGGTCCGGTCGGGGGTGCCGATCCGGTCCGGTAGGGTGGTCCGGTCCGGTGCCGTACCATCCGGAGGTCCCGTTCAGCACCGAACCATCGTACCCACAGAAGTGTTCGGGTGGTTAGGTCCGGACGTGGACATACCGTACCATCTGGACCCGTAGGTCCGGTGGTCCGGTATGGTCCGGTTCGGTGCCAGACCATCCAGACCAACAGAGGTGGTCGGGTGGTCCCGCACCGGACCATCCGGACCCGTAGGTCCGGACCCGTAGGTCCGGTACCATCCGGAGGTCCTGTTCGGCACCGAACCATCCGTACGCACAGAAGTGTTCGGGTGGTTCGGTCCGGGCGTGGACGTACCGTACCATCCGGACCCGTAGGTCCGGTTCGGTGCCAGACCATCCGGACCAACAGAGGTGGTCGGGTGGTCCGGACCGGTCCGGTAGGGTGGTCCGGTGTTCCGGTCCGGTGTTCCGGTCCGGTCCCGTACCATCCGGAGGTCCCGTTCGGTACCGAACCATCCGTACCCACAGAAGTGTTCGGGTGGCTCGGTCCGGACGTGGACACACCGGACCATACCGGACTTACGGGTCCGTCCGTACCCACTGAAGTGTTCGGTCCGGACGTGGACCTACCGTACCATCCGGACCCGTAGGTCCGGTGGTCCGGTATGGTCCGGTTCGGTGACAGACCATCCGGACCAACAGAGGGGTCGGGTGGTCCGGTACCGGACCATCCGGACCCGTAGGTCCGGTCCGGTCCCGCACCATCCGGAGGTCCCGTTCGGCACCGAACCACCCGTACCCACAGAAGTGTTCGGGTGGCTCGGTCCGGACGTGGACATACCGTACCATCCGGACCCGTAGGTCCGGTTCGGTGCCAGACCATCCGGACCAACAGAGGTGGTCGAGTGGTCCGGTCCCGACCGGACCACTGGTCCGGTACCGTACCCTCCGGACCCGTAGGTCCGGTGTGTTCCGGTTCGGTGCCAGACCACCCAGACCAACAGAGGTGGTCGGGTGGTCCGGTCCCGACCGAACCACTGGTCCCGTACCGTACCATCCGGACCCGTAGGTCCGGGGGGTCCGGCAAGGGCCAGAGGTACTGTCCCGCACCGGACCCTAAGGTCCGGTACGGTCCCGTACCATGGGTCCCGTCCGGACCAAACCCGGAGGTCAAGTCCAGTCGGGACCCGTGGGTCCGGTTCGATCCCGACCCGTAAGCCTGGAACGTTCCGGACCCTTGGTCCGGACCATCCGTCACCCGAACACCAGACGCTAAGGAATGGCGTGGGGTCAAGACGGTCCGGTCGGAGGTGTCGGTCTGAGCAACAGAAACAATGTTCCCGTCGCCCTGACCATTCGACAGAAGTACCACGTTCTGTCGAACACCTCCACGTCCAGTAACTAGTCGGCCGGAGCGTTTCAAGAGGGACAGCCACCAGTCACACGGACGTCAGAGGGAACCGTAGTAGCAGTGGTCGTAGGCACGAAGCCTGAAACCCCTGCCCCCACAGGACCGCCCTGAACGGGGTCAATTCGCATCCCAACCCCAGCGGGGAGGGAATTCAGAGACCCCGTCATCTCCTCCGATCTCCCCCCCCCCAGGAGGCCGAAACTACTGTCAAAACAGCAGCAGACGACCCAGCGAGGGAGTTCAGAGGAGGACCCGTGTCCCTCCTGGCTTCCACAGCGGTGGAAACCGAGGAGGGCACAGGAGAGGCACCGGAAAAGGAAGATTTTAATGCCAACTGCACCCGGTGTTCCCAGGCGGTCACCCATCCAAGTACTAACCGGGCCCGACGTTGCTTAACTTCGGTGGTCGGACGAGAACCGGTGTTTTCAACGTGGTATGGCCGTTGGCTGTCAAAACCTGAGTCTCTCCAGTAGCCCCTAGATCGGATTCACCAACCCCCAA
>NC_090252.1:37632382-37717382 GCF_037325665.1 Littorina saxatilis
CAGGATACCAAGGCTCTCAATCTAGAGATTTATCATCTTGGACAGCCGTCCTCAGAGTATCTCCTCTGGCGCTTGGGAAACTTACAGGTACACTGGAACCAAGGTTCTTAATTTAGAGATTTATCATCTGGGACAGCCGTCCTCAGAGTATCTCCTCTGGCGCTTGGAAAACTTACAGGTACACTGGAACCAAGGTTCTTAATTTAGAGATTTATCATCTGGGACAGCCGTCCTCAGAGTATCTCCTCTGGCGCTTGGGAAACTTACAGGTACACTGGAACCAAGGTTCTTAATTTAGAGATTTATCATCTGGGACAGCCGTCCTCAGAGTATCTCCTCTGGCGCTTGGGAAACTTACAGGTACACTGGAACCAAGGTTCTTAATTTAGAGATTTATCATCTGGAACAGCCGTCCTCAGAGTATCTCATCTGTTGCTAACAAGCCCTGCCTCCTCATCTATTCATGCAATCACCCAGACCGGTTTATGATAGCTCGTCATGCTCTCACCTGTACCAGCACTGGCTGTTGGTATGTTCGTGAAACACTGGTCTATTTGTGTTCCCTGATTGGTTGTGGAACAGTCAGGTGGCAGCAGGGGATGAAGCGTCTTGCTAAGCATGAACGTTGTCAGTGAGTCACCTTCAGGTTTCTTTCTGTCAACGTTAAAGTCTCCGAGGCACACATGACGAACAGTGGAGGGCAGGCTGTCGAGCGTTTCAGTCAGAACCTGTTGCAGTACTCCCCTTGGAGTCCGCGGTGATTTATACACCGCGGTCACGAGGGTCTGTTTATGTTCCTTCTCAACGGAGACAGTGGTGACTTCAACATGACCTTGGTTCTTTACTAGGGTATCAATCACTACTGAACACTGAACCCCAGATTTAACATACACGGCAGTGCCATATGGAAAGCATGAGCGTTCAAAGACACAATCAAATCCAGAAAACTGAACACCGCCTGGGATCAAAACCCGTGTCTCAACAAAGCAAAGGATATCTGCTATCATGAGGCTTGCATCGCCGCACGTTGTCATGTGGTGTTTTGGCAACGACTGCACGTTATGAAAACCAATTTTGAGCTCCGGCCCATTGTGTTCGTCAAGGAACTGTATGCATGGAATAATCGGACGATGCTTGCGCAGTCTGGCCATTTCCAACACGACCTTGTCTGTTGCACTTGGCTCGCTGGGCGGGTGGAGTTCACCAATGAGGTACAGGCCTTCGGCAGTCTTTGCCCTGCTACAGGCCACGTACAGCGATGCTCGTTTCATGCTGCGAGTGAGGTGAACGGCAACACGAGAGTACGTGTCACCCTGGCTCTTGTGAATCGTGATGGCCATCGCTGGTACAAGAGGAAACTGTTTTCTCAGAATCTGCAGGTTTCCTCCACCTTGTTTGCGTCGGGCCACACGACAGACATAGTCTACAGGTGTCCACGTGTTCGGAACATTCAGATTCTTTGCCGCCCGTTTGTTGTTTCCTCGCATTGTCCGCCCAACATCATGATCGTCAAATTCAATCCACACTCTGACAGGTTTCCGTTCAGTACCAGACTTTGACAACTGTATCAGTCTAAGTCTTCCAGTGGCTCCATTGACAAGACCGTCTGCAGTATCGACATTGTTGGTCATCATGTACCTGCCACTCACCTTTAGTGTTAGCTTATAGGGCAAGCCGTACGTCTCATTGGTTCGTAGACTGCTGACGTGTTCCTTGAACTTTTGTTTCATGGAATCCGATGCGTCGCCTTGGCACGTGTCAAGAGCGTGGAATGTTGCTCCCTGGGTATCCAGCTTTCTGAGCGCGTCTTCGTTAAACTTGTCCACTGCTTCGTTGGTCTGGAACAAGTGAAGCACGTCTTCTGGAACATCCTCTGGCTGAACCTGCCGGCTTTTCAACAGATTCTTCTCCTCTTCTGTCAGTTTGCCCTTTACGAGATTTCCAAGTGCTCTTGCAAAAAGAAGGTCGTTCCGCTGCCTCATGATTTCCGTGAGCTCCAACAGCCTAAACTTTTCCCACAAAACTGGACCAACCAGCTCGGCGTATGCATCCCTCGCACGTGGACTTGCAAAGGGAAAACTGTCGCCCACAGGCGGCAGCTGATTCAAGTCCCCGACCGCTAGAACAGAAATCCCCCCAAAGGGATCTTTTGACCGAAAAATTTGACACAGTCTAGCGCTGATTGTGTTTAACATCTTTGCACCAACCATAGAAATCTCGTCGATGATGATGAGTTTCAAACTGTGCAGCTTGGTGGCTAGTGTGTTTGAAACATCAGAACCGAGTGCAGGCAGAGTACCGCTGTACTGAGTTAGTGGAAGACTCAACGCGGAGTGAAGAGTCATTCCGCCGATGTTGAAGGCAGCCTTTCCGGTGGGCGCACACAACAACACTACGACATCATCGGGCTGAGCCCCCGGAATGGAACCGAAGTACCGGATTAGTGCTTGGTGAAGAACTTTAATTAAACGGCTCTTCCCAACACCAGCACCTCCACTGAGAAACTCATAGAGAGGCAGTTGACCGGTTTTGAACGCATGGACACAGTGCATTACATACTTACTTTGAGTTTTGTTTAGGGTCGACAGCAGCTGTTCAAACTCGTCTTCAGGGATACGACCTGGCGCAAGGAAACGATCAGCATCTTCTCGTCGAGCGGGTTGCCCCACTTGCTCCATGACATCCACCTGCCGTCCCTGTTCGTCCTCCATGGCCTGGAAGTCTTCCTCTTCCGGTCCCATCTCTTCCGCGTCAAGATCTGCTGTGGGAACGACCTCCTCGATGACTTCATCATCTGCACCTCCAGCGTCCTGTTGGTCTAACGCCTCACGCACAGCTGTGTCACAGGTGGATACATACTTGCAGCGTACTCGACTGATGGAGTCTTCGTGGGTTTTGAACTTGGTTTCACGGTTGATGCTGATCAGATCCTGCTCTTCGTTTCGCCAGGGATGGAAAAGCATCAGTTGCTCTCTGTAGTAGTCATCTTCATCCTTCAGTTTGTTGAAGTTGCAGTAACGGATGACTTTTGACCACCGGCGCTTCGTGACAAATCCATGTCCATTGTTGAGCTTCACGCGCTGGTCTGTGTTCACATCACGGTCCGCTCTGTGCTCTTCGTCGTCATGCGGTTGATCATCAACGGGGTCTTTGCTGTTGATGTTGTAATCAGCCACAAACTCCGCCAACGACACGCCGTCCATACTCTCAGGGCGCGAGACGTACTTGTCAAGGAGTCCAGGACACATCACGTCAGTGCTCTCAGGGTTCATTTCTTTCAGAATCTGCTGGGCTTTCAACATACGAACTCGCTTTTCCGGACGGCTAGTATTGATAAAGACACACGCACGGCTAGCCTGACTGACGGGCATACGTAGGAGATAGTAACATGTTTCCTGAGCAGATATTTCACTGCTGTTCAGAAAACAGTTGGCGACAGCACGAAGCTTTTCCCGGACACTGCCGTTTCCCTTTCTCACGTCAGCCACTGCGTTGCGCAGGAGAGCTGACATTCCACGCTGTGATTTGCCAACATAGTTTATGATGTACATTACACATGCGTAGGGGTCAAGAACAAACTGGATGTCCATGTTTGCTCTCCATAAGGCCAGTATGTCCGGGTTGAAAGCATTGCTCCTTGTTTCTCCCAACCCTCTTTTCAAGAACAACTCCGCTCGTTTCAGAGTTGTTCGGACACACAGGAGATAATCATCTTCTGTGCATCCAAGCTCCTGCAGAAACTGAGCATGGGTAATGGTCGTGTGCTTTGGTAGGTCTTTCAAACGATCTTTCACTGACTGTGCAAGTTTTCTCAACCGTTCTTTCTCCTTTTCAGAAACCTCATCTAGTGTCAGAGGAGCTAGAATCCTAGTTTCAGACATGGGGAATTTCGGAATGTTGAACCTGCATATTTTTTCTTTGCCAGACTGCTTCAAGCAGGTGTGGCTGTGTTTGTGCTGCTGAAGCTTAACTTCTTCATGCAACGGTTCATTTTCCTGGGGCACGTGACAAGTGATGTGTCGGTCTATGAAACTCGTCACTTCACTTTCACCGTCTTCCTTCTCTGGGTCATACACAGGCGCATCTTTGATCCAGAGAAGACCATGGATATGCGGCGAGCCTCGGTGCTGAAACTCAACACGGTAGAAGAAATCAGTAATTTCCCCGAGAGGTCCATCAGCTGATCTCATGACAGTGTTGAATAGAGCACGGAACCTGTGGTCAAAGTATCGCGCACACGTGACAGGATCATCACGAATGAGTTCAGCTTTCTCTAGGAAAGTCCACTGTTCGATTTCTTCTGGCTCAGGGTCATCGTTCATCTCGATTCGGAAGAGGATGGCCAACAATTCTTTCCACTTAGTCTCAGCAGCAGACACAGTGAAGAAAAATGTTGGGCAACCAAGCTGCCGAACCATGGCCAGGAGTTCTTTCTTCTTTTCCTCCCAGAACGGGGGAGAACCTCTGACCGGTCTGAGAACATGGAAGCCTTGGTCAGTGCTCACCATATTCTCAACGGCTCCGTGTTCGAGAATATCGCGAGCAGTGTAAGACCTGTCCTGAGTTTTCTTCCTAAGACACGTTTGGACGGAGCTCGCAATTCGAATCATCTCCATTTTCTTGTATGAAAAGAAAAGTTTCGGAACTTTTGTCGCTCGTCTGTCATACCGACGCGCTTCGGACTTTGCAATTTCGGCGTAAGATACTGATTCTGGCTGCCCCCTTCTGTGACCGGCGTAAATTGTGGGGAAAGACAGTTCCTCACAATCTGCATCTAACACCACTGAAAGAGGTCTCTGTCCCTCTCCAGGGGCAAACCGTATTGCCTCATCGCAATCAAGCAAGGTTTCATCCACCCCTGGGTTGACCGGGTCATCGTTCACGGTCTCGTCCCATTCTTCTTCTTCCTGCGGTTTCTCAGCATTTGGATCATTTTCGTTTGCAGCGGGCGTAGGTGACGTTTCTCTTGCTGCAACAGGCTGGTTATCCTGCTCGACTCTTTCAATATCCGCACATCTGTCGGCCGGGTCTACAACAAACGGCTCTTCAACTAACGGATGCTCTTGAAGCCAATCATCTGTCAGAGTGGTCACTCCATGTTCTCGGAAGAGTGGTGTGTTAGCCAGACACCGAGCAGCTTCGTAAACAACACGTGGTCGTACTGTCTCGAAAATGTAGTGTCCCCGATAGCACATCTTTCGCATGAGTTTGATTTGGATCGTTTGTGCGTCGGAAAACGATCGTGGTAGAACCGAAACCGTAGTACTGACCTCAACCGGAACATTGACAACATTTCCCTTCAAACCATGCTGGCGATCTACACCCAACGGCCGAATTTGCATGAAGGGAATTCTTGGCGAAACGAGCCTTTCTTCCAGTTGCGTCAGACCTCGCAGTTGTGGCGGTAGCTCCGGAAACGCAAGACCGTTTGCCAAAGACAATCGCGGAACCTTTCCGTGTCGGACCGACTTGTAACATGTCCCGCAGAGCCATTGCTTTCCCTGAGAAGTAGGCACGCAATGACAGTACGTGTTGAGAAAGTCGTGGGAAACACCCTGCCTAATCAAATCTTCTTCATTGTAATCCCTGACTGATTTTCGAAACCAAAGACTGCCACAGCATGTGCACACATAAGTTGGTCCTTCCGTAATGATACGCTGGTAATCATTCAGGTGTTTGTCTTTGTTTGCGCGGTCATTCTGAGCCAAATTGGGATTGTTCCCTTCAACGTTTTGTTCATTTTCACAAACAGCTATTTCGATCTCAGGTTGCCCTTCATCAGTCCGTTGATTCTCAAACGCTGCTCGTTTGTTGGGAACCGGAACATCACAATTATCACCAGCCTTTCTTTTGCGCTGTTCTGGTTTTCTTTGTGCTTTTTGTGGTTGCCTTTTCCTGTTCACTGATTCATCAGTTTCTGCAAGGCTTTTATCAGGACATGTTACAGATCGCCGTTGTCGTTTCTGTCCGCGCTCTTTCAGGGCATAATCTGAATCTTGTCGGTAAACACGTAGTCGTTCTTTGTTCGCGTGGTGTTCACGATCCGTGTACTGAATCTCTAATCTGACCGATGTCATTCTCTGCCGAGTTTGTTCTTTCTCGCGTTGGGAATAGTCGGCTTCTTGTCTTGTGACTGTCATTCTCTGCCGATTTGTGTCTTTCTCGCGTTGCGAATAGTCGGCTTCTTGTCTTGTGACTGTCATTCTCTGCCGAGTTGTGTCTTTCTCGCGTTGCGAATAGTCGGCTTCTTGTCTTGTGACTGTCATTCTCTGCCGATTTGTGTCTTTCTCGCGTTGCGAATAGTCGGCTTCTTGTCTTGTGACTGTCATTCTCTGCCGATTTGTGTCTTTCTCGCGTTGCGAATAGTCGGCTTCTTGTCTTGTGACTGTCATTCTCTGCCGATTTGTGTCTTTCTCGCGTTCGCAATATTCGGCGTTTTGTCTTGTGACTGTCTTTCTCTGCCGATTTATGTCTTTCTCGCGTTGCGAATAGTCGGCTTCTTTTCTTGTGACTGTCATTCTCTGCCGATTTGTGTCTTTCTCGCGTTCGCAATATTCGGCGTTTTCTCTGCTGGATGCCATTCTTTGCCTATTTCTTTTATGTTCGTGGGCGGAACATTCTTGTTCCTGTCTCACTGAGGACATTCTCTGCCTATTGTGTGTACGCTCTAATTCGGCAGATGGGTTGTTGTTTCTGTTTCTGCACATGTTTGCTTGGTTTTTCATTTTTTGTGTTGTACGTTTTGAAGCACTTGTCGTAAATGAAACACCCGTACATAGGCTTAAAGTTGGTGTCGGCGAGACACTCTCATTGTCAGACATAATTTCGGAGACAGCGTTGACACAATGACTGTGATCGGTCTCGTCAATGTTGTTTCCTTTTGACTGAGATTCATCAACTGACTGTGACTGTTGATCTCTTTTTCTCTTTTCAGATTTTCTCACTAGGCTAGATTTTTTCTTTAGCCTGGGCATGTTTGTGTGTTTGACTGCTTGCCTGCCTGCTTGCTTGTTTACAGATACTATGGGTTAGGCCTACACGTAGTATTTTGTACAGTACCCTGATGAAGAATAACGAAATGTGGGCACGTACCGTCTGTATTGACAATACTTACAGATACTTTGCACGTTGATCCACAGTCGCCTACTTACAAGTACTTCAAATCCTGTCCTTCATTTGTAAAGAGTACGGCGATTTAAAACTGCCCTTCTCTCGCAACGTGTCGTAGATAATAAAACTGGCAAACGTTGAGATAGTTTCCTTGAGAAAAAAAAACCGTGCGGTTTTCCAATTTTGGCCACAGGGGCTTGAAACCGAACGAGTTCCGGATACTTCAGGTTAGAATTAGAGACATGCTATACGTTTGTTTTTTTTGTTTTTTAGGCCACCAAGTGATTAGTGTGTGTGTGTGTGTGTGTGTGTGTGTGTGTGTGTGTGTGTGTGTGTGTGTGTGTGTGTGTGTGTGTGTGTGTGCTACATCAGCAATCACAATTCAAGCATATATTAAAAGCATGGAAACCCATTCATCAGTTGATGAAGAAGCTATTCCATGCATGTTTGATGTCTATAATGGAACACGCAGATAAGACGCAAAACGATTGTTTTGACAATGCATCAATGCAGTGACAATGTATCAATGCAGATTGTGTTTGTATGTACTGAGTTTGTTTCTTTTCAAGAGCCCTTTTGAATTATATTTAAGACGCCTGTATCGTGAGACTTGATTATGAAATTGGCATGACGCGTAAGTTGACACTGTACTCTCCGTTTCGCACGTTTCTATCGTGGAGCGAAGAACGAAAGAACTGCTGAATTGTAAATTGGGAAGTACACTCGCACACACGCACACACACACACACACACACATAACACACAACACACAACACACACACACACATACACATACACACACACACACACACACACACACACACACACACACACACACATTTCACTGTGAAAGAGCGAATGCGACTTCTGTCACCCCCACCCCACCCCCGGCTATCTCTCGCTCTCTCTCTCTCTCTCTCTCTCTCTCTCTCTCTCTCTCTCTCTCCCTCTCTCTCCGCTCGCTCACATGTGTGTGTCTGTATCCGCCTGCCTGCCATAAAGAGATATATATATATTATCTCTCTCTCATTCTCTCTATCTCACACTCTCTCTCTCTCTCTCTCTCTCTCTCTCTCTCTCTCTCTCTCTCTCTCTCTCTCTCTCTCTGTGTCTCTCTCCGCTCGCTCACATGTGTGTGTCTTTATCCGCCTGCCTGCCATAACGAGAGAGAGGAAAGGTAGTAGTGGTGGTGGGGAGATGTGAAATCAAAAGTGATAGAGTGAGGGGTTAAACAGTGCAAGCCTACTTTAGCGCGGTAGTGGTTACGCTATGCTGCATAGCACGCTTTTCTGTACCTCTCTTCGTTTTAACTTTCTGAGCGTGTTTTTAATCCAAACATATCATATCTATATATTTTTGGAATCAGGAACCGACAAGGAATAAGATGAAAGTGTTTTTAAATTGATTTCGAAAAAAAAATTTTGATAATAATTTTTATATATTTAATTTTCAGAGCTTGTTTTTAATCCGAATATAACATATTTATATGTTTTTGGAATCAGCAAATGGTGGAGAATACGGTAAACGTAAATTTGGATCGTTTTATAAATTTTTATTTTTTTTTACAATTTTCCGATTTTTAATGACCAAAGTCATTAATTAATTTTTAAGCCACCAAGCTGAAATGCAATACCGAACCCCGGGCTTCGTCGAAGAGTACTTGACCAAAATTTCAACCAATTTGGTTGAAAAATGAGGGCGTGACAGTGCCGCCTCAACTTTCACGAAAAGCCGGATATGACGTCATCAAAGACATTTATCAAAAAAATGAAAAAAACGTTCGGGGATTTCATACCCAGGAACTCTCATGTCAAATTTCATAAAGATCGGTCCAGTAGTTTAGTCTGAATCGCTCTACACACACACACACACACAGACACACACACAGACACACACACGCACATACACCACGACCCTCGTTTCGATTCCCCCTCGATGTTAAAATATTTAGTCAAAACTTGACTAAATATAAAAACCCACACAAAGCAGACTTCTCCTAACAGGACGGTCATACAGAAATAATCTGGAAATCCCTTTCGAATATCACCTGCACATCATAGCATTGATTCCAAATGTAAGCATGATCCCCTCAACCCCCTTCATGCTTCAAACGTGACTAATGCACAAAAGTTGAATAGGCCCCCGTTAAATCCCAAAAGTTCTATGCAATAAAACAAAAAATAGAGTTTTGTTATGAATTACCTCAGTGTGCACAGTATGCACGAAGGCGTCGTGTGGAATTCCCTGGTGGGGTGTTCCAGTGTAGGAAGGAACCAGGTCTGACCACTTGCAGAAGTTGTGCGTCTCGTTGTCAACCACGTAATCAAACACCTGTGTGGGGCAAAGAAAATGGTATTACCATGGAGAAATGGAGTGGAAAATGCGAAAATACATGTACAGTGATTTGGTCGTACCTCACGGCTGTTCAAAGGGCTTCATTTCTGCTACTCTAGCTGTAAGCTATTTTTAGCACCCATCCTTTCTCCACAGCAGAGATAACACAGCAGCTGGTAGCTCTCTCGGTGCTATATGCACTGAGCAGGCCAATCTCCCAGTATAGCGCGGAAGCAGTTGGGTATAAGAGGCAAGCAAGCTTAACAGTGTGCTGGCTGCAGGTGTTGGTAGCCAAACTATTCCCTCTGCTGGACTATTTTTAACTCACACTAAAACACAAGCTAGGAACAGCCGTGTGTACCTACGATGTGGTGCACACACACACACACACACACACACACACAACACACACACAGCTCCCACACTCAACCATACAAACTAACACTCTGTCTCAACCCTTTCCCTGTGTCCCCCCTCTCTATAACACCCCTCACCCCATCCCCCCGACCGCCCTCCCACCCTGTCACTCATCCCCTCTCTCCACCTCATACCCCCTCCCCCCCCCCTACAAATACTCACACACACACACACACACACACACAAATACTCACAGTGGCATCCTCAGGGTAGTCGATGTGCTGGTCAAACTGCGCTCTCCACCAGTTGGAGAAAGACTCGCGGTTTTCCACGTCCAGCGTTCCACCGAACGACCAGACGGCCGCGTAGCTGAAGTAGCGTTCATACTCCACGTCGCTCAAATCAGTGAAGCTGGACACCAGGGCCTGGAATACATAAATTGTAAGTCATAATATAAGATGAGATAGAATAATAATAATTCATAACTTTTCTATAGCACGTGTCCCATCAATTGGCTCCTGGCACTTTACAAATTACAAATAGACGATTTTCGAAAATAACTCTGTCAGGTTTGCATGGGTTGTGAAAGAGTGAGTGCCCTTGCATTTGCGCAAACAAACTTGGCCATGTGCTTCCTGTATGCGTTTTTGAGACACACCCTCTCGCTAGTGATCGGCCTATAATGTCACGTGGGAAAAATGTCACTTTGGGAAACTTTCCCACGTGACATTATCGGCCAGTCATTAGCGAAGGCAAAAATAAACTTCCAGTCTGTCTACGTTAAGTGAGTCCAAAATACTCTATCCTCAAACTAATAAAGAACCTTGAACCATCAAACCAAATCTCAGTAGCCTATCATTACCTCTAACAGCATCATGAAGGTGTGAATCATGTTGACGACCGAGTGCTGCAGGCAGCGTGTGTAGCTCGGGTAATCCTCTTTCCCCATCTTTTTCTTGGCTCTAGGTGCTTCCCAACCCCCCCCCCCCCCTCCCCCCCATATTACAACCACCCCGATATAACTGTTACAAAACTATCCATAACACCCCATACTAAAACTGACCTCTAACAGCATCATGAAGGTGTGAACCATGTTGACGACCGAGTGCTGCAGGCAGCGTGTGTAGAGCGGTTAATCCTCTTTCCCCATCTTCTTCTTGGCTAGGTGCCCCCATCCCCGCCCCCACCCCGATGGAACCAAATGTCGTTAGTTTTACACTTACCTCCAGCAGCATCATGAAGGTGTGAACCATGTTGACGACCGAGTGCTGCAGGCAGCGTGTGTAACACGGGAAATCCTCTTTGCCCATCTTCTTCTTGGCGCCGAAGATCTCGGGCTTGGTGCACTGCGTGACGTAGTCCACGATGCGCTGGATGTAGGTGTCGCAGAAGGAGGTGAGGAGGTCCTTGTCGGCCTCGTTGCGGTGTTCCAGCCACTGCACCAGCATCAGCTTCCAGCCTACGTCTCCTTCGCTCATCACCAACACTCCCACGCTCGCAAGCATGGAAGGTGACATGGCTTCCAGGTTCTCCATCTGGAACATAGAACTTCTGATGTAAATTCCATGTACTTTCACCAGTATTGACTTCCAGTCGATGTCTATACTGTCTTCTATAAAATGACTTCTACGTTCTCCATCTGAAAAATGATTTTTGATGTTAGAATTCATGTTAAAAATTCCAGCCCATATGTCTCGACATCATGGAAGGTGACATGGCTTCCAGGTTCTCCATCTGCAAAATTAGTGTTTATTTTAGGATTTATGTCATCAGTATCACTTACCTAGCAACAGGTATTGAACTGTTATTCAGTTATCTTGAATTGAGTGGAGGGAGAAGGGGGGGGGGGGGCCTTACCTACCTATGGGTAGGGGGTGAAGTAGTGGGTAGAAGGTAGTAAAGTTGGACATTTTTAGATCTTAGATGTAGTGTCAATTTTTTGCAAGCAGCTATATTGCCGTTTGATTACGTTACCTCCCAGATGAAGCGTAGGGTAGGCGGGATGGTGAGTCGCTCGTTGTTGGCCAAGACCACGGTGCCGCTGTTGTTCAGGATTGAGTACAGCAGGTCCATCTGGTGGGGGTCACACTGAAACAATACGGTGAGATGAAATCTTCTGACGAACGAAAAGAAGAAGAAAAAGATATGGTAACCAAAGGGAAGTAAGCGGTCTAAATGTATACGACATGTGTAATAGAGTAAGCAAGATTTATCCGGAACCAATCTCCTGGCACCTGAGAGAATAACAAGCATTGAAATGAACAAGCGACTTTCATCGTCAATAAAGGATGATCACCGCAAGCTCATATGTTCATCATTCTCTGATGTAATTTAGTGAATGTCCCTCAAGACATGTGTGACATGGGGAACTGTCACCAGTGTAAGTTTTGTTTTAAAGAGAGGACAAGCTGCAAATCTTAATTTGCATTTTGTTTTGGTAAATATCTAGTACAGCAGTTCTGACTGTTGTGTTTGTCCAGTCTAGTGTTTGTAGTTCATGTTGCCGATCGATTTGTGTTTTGTGTCAATTCCTTGATGAAGGGAAGCAAGAAACCTCGATCTACATCAATCTTAACAACTTTCTCAATTTCACCAAAATAATAAAACAGACCTAGACAGACCGACTCTCTTCCTGTCTTCCTCTCACACGCAAAGAAACTAGAACAGTCTCTCTCAAGGCCATGGCTAAATAACTTCTTTTTAATGGCAATGTGTCCTACACCCTATTCCTCTCAAATACAGAGGAACCTCACATTTAAGACTTCCAAAAATCTGAAAAAACAGGTCTGAAAAAGGAGGGAGTAAATTTACAGAGGTTATGAACAAAATGTCTGAAACTAACAGGGTCTTAAAAGGGAGGGAGTAAATTTACAGAGGTTATGAACAAAATGTCTGAAACTAACAGGTCTTAAAAAGGAGGGAGTAAATTTACAGAGGTTATGAACAAAATGTCTGAAACTAACAGGTCTTAAAAAGGAGGGAGTAAATTTACAGAGGTTATGAACAAAATGTCTGAAACTAACAGGGTTTTAAAAGGGAGGGTCTTAAAAGGGGGACTCTAGTGTAGCAAAGAATGATCTCCTCCTTACCTCTCCGTCCAGCTGCATGATCTTCATGGTTGGCTTGGCCAAGATGTCGTAGTGGATGTTGGTCGGCACGATGCAGAACTTGTGCAGCAATGACGTCAGCAGACCCTCCTGCCACTCTCTGAAATACAGTCGAACAATGTGTTAACCCCTTGACTGCCAAAATATGTATCAGGTAATGTACTTAGCTATAAAGAAAAAAATTGATACCCTGACAAGGGAAACAACTGCTGTATATTGCCCTTTGCGTTTGCAGCAAGAAGGAAAGCAATTTCTCAGTTTTGGTATAATAGTCATATTTTGCTTTTTATAACTTAATTTTTCTGGCACTCAAGGGGTTAAGAACATGTTCTAAAGGGATGAATTTCAAAAGGAGAATTATTTGATGTTGATTTTGCAATGCCATTTTCACTTTCAGAAATGCTCAATCTCTCTCAGTGGCTGATGTTCAAGTGGCACTGTCTGATGTCAAGTCTACTGGCATGTCAACAAAAATAGTTACAATATAATTATAGCCAGAGGTGTTTCTATAACCCACCGAACTCTTACATGGATCACAGGACCTTTAACATGCATACTTCATCTTGTTCCTGCATGTAAAGCGCTCTGGGCTCGTCACCACGAGGTTTACGCGCTATATAAGTAATCGTTATTATTATTATTATTATGTACACTAGACAGGAGACATTCAAGGCACTTGCAAGTGTACGCATAAGTTGACCTGAAAGATTGGAAATATCTTCACCCTAAACCCACCAAGAGGGGTTGGGATTGGAACCCCTAACCTAACGAACGGAAGGCTGAAATCTTAACCACTACGCCATTAAGCCCGTCACTCACTTGGATTTGGTGTCAACGTAACCCATGAGTTCCTGAGACTCCACAGCCTTGGTGAAGACGCTCTGAATGTTGATGATCTTCCCGCGCTCCTTCTCTGCCACGGCGAAGGTCTTGATGCACTCACTCTTGCCACAGCCTGGGGGGCCCACCACCAGTATCTGTCGACACACACAACTGGGTGATTGAGTGTCATGGTGTTCACAAGTAAAAGTTAAAATGAAATATTGACCTGTACAGTGGAACCCCCATTTTAACTAACACACACACGCACACACACAGACATGCACGCATGCAGACACACACACATGCATGCATGCACATACGCAAACAGGCATGCACATATGCAAGCACACACACACACACACACACACACACGCACACACACACACACACACACAATCATGAAGACTTCCCATCTCTATCAGGCCCAGTGTTTCCTCATCTTTTGTGTTCATGAACTCAGCAAATTTACCTCCAACAGCAAACAAATTGTCAAGAATGATAAATGAATTTAAACACTCACGAAAGTACGTGATTCTCAATGTTGAAAAGATTTCACCTTATTATTAATATTTGTTTTTTGTAGGTGTTTAGATGTTTAGAGTCTCTACTTATGATGGAATATTTGTTAACATCCAGATCATCATTACATTATAGAACCTATCATCAAGAATAAAAACAAAAAAGCATCACATCACGCATGCCAAGTATGATTCACCTAGATCTATAACCACACAAACGAATTACACATCTACAATAAAAGCATGCTCTGGCCTCTATCTAACGCTGAGGGAAGAAGCAAAAAAGAAACTAAGGTCAAGGTCATGCACTCACCGTTTGATGAGCGGCATTGAGCTGAGCCAGCTGCATGACCCTGGCCTGGAAAGCGGCGCCCGGCAACAGCCCAAGGTCACCGGTTGCCACGGCGATAGCGTCCTGCATGTTCTCCAGCACCTGTTTGCCGATCTGGTCCAGTACAGTCCCGAACTGTTCCTTGCTGGCGTGCATCATGGGCACCACCGGCGTGTTCAGGTTGAGAGAGTCTGCAATTTGAAAGTTGAAGATTAGGATTTGTTCCGGTGAAACACGAAATTTTTACTCCACAAAAAATGTACTCCGGAGTAAGAATTTCGTACGAGTAAATTTTTCGTACGAGAAAAGAACTCCCCAAGGCACAAAAAAATTACTCCCTCCACGAAATGTTTACTCCCCATATTTTTACTTCCAGTAAAAAATCTCGTACGCGAAAATGGGATGCAGGCGAAGGGATAATGCCAATATGTGATCTTGCGCAAACGAATGTCGCGCTAGCCTCCCTCCACTCCTTCCACCACCAAGACAAACAGGGGACAAGGGAGTAAAAATTTCGTATACCTAGCATGGGAAGTTAAATTGCTCGTGTTAGGGTGAAGTAATTTATTCGTTTTTTATTCATCAGGGGAGTAACATTTGTGTACAAAATGTTAACTCGGAACTCACCTGTCGTGGGGAGTAATTTTCTCGTGTAATGGGGGAGTGCTTTTTTCGTAAAGGGAGTAACATTTTTGTATGAAATTTTTACTCCGGAGTAAACATCTCGTGGGAGTAATTTTCTCGTGTTACACCGGGTTTTACTTTAAAGGCCCACTCCGACTCATGAAAAAAGTATGCCTCACTGTCTCAGATGTGGCCAGGCTTTTACCTAGAAAAAACCCATCCCTCCACTTCGTCACAAACCAAAAACCAACACCCTGACTGCTTGCTGACCGCAACACGGTGGCCTAGTGGTAAGGCGTCCGCCCAGTGACCGGGAAGTCGTGGGTTCGAACCCCGGCCGGGTCATACCTAAGACTTTAAAATTGGCAATCTAGTGGCTGCTCCGCCTGGCGTCTGGCATTATGGGGTTAGTGCTAGGACTGGTTGGTCCGGTGTCAGAATAATGTGACAGGGTGAGACATGAAGCCTGTGCTGCGACTTCTGTCTTGTGTGTGGCGCACGTTAAATGTCAAAGCAGCACCGCCCTGATATCACCCTTCGTGGTCGGCTGGGCGTTAAGCAAACAAACAAACAAACTGCTTGCTGTGGTGAGTTGGAATTTTGTGATGCATTAATTTCCCAAAAAGACATCTGTGCCTTTTAAAAATTAATTCTTTACAGAAATACCAATGTGCACAGAGAGAGCCCTGAGGCTGGGGAGGGGAGGGGGGGGGGGGGGAGGGGAGGGGAGGGGGGAGGGGAGGGGGGAGGGGAGGGGAGGGGAGGGGGAAGGGGGAGGGGAGGGGGGAGGGGGGAGGGGTGTCCCAAATAGACACTAGTTCTATGGACAGAAAAATCAAGTTAGCATAGCATAGACAGTGAGGATCCTAACATATAACCACGTCATGTCCCAAATAGGGCGGGGATGTAGCTCAGTCTGTAGTGCGCTGGATTTGTATCCAGTTGGCCGCTTTTAGCGTGAGTTCGTCCCCACGTTCGGCGAGAGATTTATTTCTCAGAGTCAACTTTGTGTGCAGACTCTCCTCGGTGTCCGAACACCCCTGTGTGTACACGCAAGCACAAGACCAAGTGCGCACGAAAAAGATCCTGTAATCCATGTCAGAGTTTGGTGGGTTATAGAAACACAAAAATACCCAGCATGCTTCCTCCGATAACGGTGTATGGCTGCCTAAATGGCGGGGTAAAAAACGGTCATACACGTAAAATTCCACTCGTGCAAAAAACACGAGTGTACGTGGGAGTTTCAGCCCACGAACGCAGAAGAAGAAGAAGAAGAAATGTCCCAAATAGACACTAGTTCTGGGGACAGAAAAATCAAGTTAGCATAGCATAGACAGTGAGGCAAACTTTTTTCATGGGGCAGAGTGGGCCTTTAACAGCTTGCCAAATGGCAAATTTATAAAATTCAAAATTTTAATAATAAATTTTCATTTAATTAATATACTTACCCAACTCACAAATAGCAATTAACTCTAGTTCAGTGCTGGTATCGCTGTACGCATCCCCTTGGTAACAAGGGAGACCACTCTAAAAAAGAAAGTGATCCATCCCATAATGTCCGACTATTGCTAGTCTGACTTCCGTATGCGTGCGCATATGCCGCCAACTTATCATTCCAAACGAAGCCCAACTCACTCTTTTTTAGACCCCAGTACCACCACAGCGGGGAGGCAGGAGGGAATAAACTTTGTGAGTTGGGTAAGTATATTAATTAAATGAAAATTTATTATTAAAATTTTGGATTTGAATTACATAACTTTACCCAACTCACAAATAGCAGATTGCTACTATAGGTGGCGGGTATATAGAGAAATTATGATATTAGGACCTGTCCTGCGACTACCATGACAGGTAACGCGAAACTGCCGTCCTGTCTCAAGACGTCTCTGAGGTAGAAGTTAATAAAAACTTCCTCAGACCGCCAGTAAGCCGACTCCAGTACTACAGCCAAAAAGGCCCGACCGGAGGACTGCCAAAGGGGAGGCCCATGCCCTTGCCTCAAACGTTCTAGCTATAGTGAAAGGCAAAACTGCCCTAACATCTCCAGACTGTGTTAGTCAACAGGTAAACACCTGTCTGATCAACATGGAGACTCACTTGGTTAAAGTCCCTTTCGCAATATCCTTACACCCGCTGTGTTAAGTGATATCATAAAAGCTTCTGACTTTCTGACCAATTGCCGAGTCCGTGACAGGTACCTTCTGAGCGTCCTCACGGGACAAATAACCACATCAAGCTCCCCAGGAGCAAGAATCCAGTGGAGCAGTCCACCTAGGTAAGGTTGACTACAACACGTCATACCTCTACCAGAGTCGATAGACCTTCTTCCCTCCATAATTCAGCGTTTAACGTCGTTTTCAACCGTTCAAGGTTAAATCACGACGGAGATGAAAGATAAGGCAAATGCCCTTTGATTCAATGATCTAACAAGATCCATGAAAGACAGAACAATCCTCGAAACTCGAAATGTTAAACTGGCCAAACGTGACTCTAAAGTCACCAAACTCATGCTTCAAGAATTGAAAGTGCAATTGGAAGCTAGTTGCCCCCATTTACCGCTCAAATGCCGAGGTTAAATCACGACCGAGATGAAAGATAAGGCAAGAGACCTTTGATTCACTGATCTAACAAAATCCGTGCGAGTCAGAAAAATCTTCGAAACTCGAAAAATCTAATTGGCTAAACGTGACTCTAAAGGAGCCAAACTCTTGCTTCATGAATTGAAAATGCAATTCGAAGCCAGAAAATTTCAAAGAAACCCCACAAGTCATAGATCAGTCTTTCTTAAAAGAGCTGTCTTTATACAAAATAGCCAGAAAGCACGCTTACTCCCACTTCTCACAGAAGCTACTAGAGTAAACTTGGCCGTTTCCCGTGATAAACAGCCAGGCTAGCCTTGAAAAAGGGTAAAGCCAAGCTGCACCAAGCCGTAACAACGTGACCGAAATCTCATAAAGTCTTAAATAAGACATGGAGAACAAAACGGAAACCCAAAATGAAAGGTGGATAGCCACCTGCAATAAACAGAAAGAAGAGGAGTTCTTTCCGTAAGAAAAAAGCACTTTGAACCACGCCAGTCTAAGCGACAAGTGAACAAAGCACAAAAACCCTATAGAGACTCTGAACCGAACCCAGAGTCGAGGCGGAAGCCCCTGAGTATCTCAAGGATACCCCTACAGTAGACACCCGTGTAATTCGAATGTGAGAAAGCAAAGATGCCTTCTTGCCAGCCTAAAGAGGTCTGGGAACCAAGATTGCAAAGACCCGTCTGTGAGACCAAAAGGTCGCCGAACAGATCTAAGAAAGAGCCCTGTGAAAGCGAGGGTATCGAGCCAAAGCTAAAATAGACAACAGCCAGCCTGAAGCTTTTCGTTTAGAAACAAAAAACCGCCCAGGCCTGTCTAGCGCTTTCCCTTTTACCGTGAGCTTTTCTTAGTAGAGAAAACCCCACGTGCATAGAAGCGGACTCAAAGAGAGAACTTTCAAACAAGAAAGAGATTAAAGTCTCGCCAAAAGAACAACACCTTAAAGGCAGAGGCTTACTCTTAGGTAAAAGACGGCAAAGCAACATCCTTAGTATCTGCGTCCTGTAGGACCACAAAGATAGCCATTTAGAACGTAACCGCCCAGGCGAGAGAATAAAAGCAAGTTCAAAAGAGCCCATCCTAAAGAAAAGATGCGACAATCTACCCGAGCTAGGAGATCTTGATCCTACAGACAGTTTCTCCTTGCTATCAACATCCAGACAGATGTCTGCCAAACCAAAGGGCGGTTCCGTAGAACGCAAAAAGAGAACCTAAGCTCTTAAGCTTGGAGTTAACCGAAGCCTACAGAAAGCGCTCCGTGAGTGACACGCTACTTGAGCGTACGACACAAGCTACAGCACCCTCGCCGCAGGTATAAAATCGAGCGTTGTCCACCAAGGAAGTGGTGACAAAGAGGACTTGCTTGCGAAAACTCCCGCCAGCCAAAAGGACCCCGACAGAGGATCTAAGGGCTTGACACTCAAAGATTCTCCTCAGAAAGCTCAAATCAACTACAAACTGCCGCGAACAGCGACACAAGTGAAGTAAGAGCCTCCCCATATTCTCCTCCTGTTCAATAGCATCATAACGAACATCGAAATGATGAGAACCAGTCACCCATCCCGATAAAGCGAAACTTGCCCAAAAATCGGAAAAGTTTTGAAAAAATTCCAAACGCCGGAACTCCATGACCAGATACTCCATACACCTGTCTCATGCCAGCCGGAAGACTGGAAGAGGAAGTGAATACAGCCTGTAAAACAGCAGAGGACCCGCAGTAACAGAACCGGAAGCCAAAGCTGAAAAGTGCCGACTACCAACACCACAGTGTTAACGGCGGAAGGCTATCCCATCCTGTAACCGGAAGACACAGCCGCAAAAGCGGTATCGAAACCGGCCGTGGATTAGTAAACATCAGAACCAACTGGTTGCATAGAAACACACCGGACGATTCCGTTGCACCTCGAACCGTTTCAGCTGCGAGCGCCACTGCCCTTGCTAACTTGAAACGGAACCTGAATTCAGTACCAATCATTGATGCAAAAGCACCTTCATATGAACAGCCGTCAAGCACAACCGTGCAATCCGGAAGCTGCCTCCCTGTTCGACTTAACTTATCCAACAAAGAACCAGCCTTACTGCTCACTTCCTGCCCCCCGGGAGGAAGCGGAAGTCAAAACTACAAGACATATGCCATCTTCAGGGCAATGAACAACGATTCCCGGCCGCGGAAGTGAACCTTCTGTTCCTCCGAACCCCGGAAGTCGTCGAACAAAGATAGAGGTGGACAAAGTAAAAATATTTCTCAGCCACCCCTTCCTGTCAAGTCCTAAATGCCGTTTTCCACTGCCCACGTCACTGTGCTGGACACCTTGAACGGCAAGTTAAGCTGGGTGTCATCCACCACCGTGGACACCTCTCCAAACATCACCTTCCTACTCGGTATCAAAGTTAGGAAGGTGACCCCCAGAGAGACTCGCATGGACAACACAAGAATCACCCAGCCCAACAACTTCCTGCCCCCAGGGCGGAAGCTTACGTTGCCCAGCCACAAAAATGCGTGCTACATTCCCCGTGCGAACGTACACCACTTTCACCGGAGGACCCCGCTACACGCGGCCATTTGCCAACTCCAGGGCAATGGACAATGATCTCCGGAAGCTGAAGAGAACATCCTGTTCCTCCGAACTTCCAGAAGTCGGAACCAGAAAAAGGTGGAGTCAGTAACGCCCTGCTCTCAACCACCCCTTCCGGTCAAAACTTAAATGCCGTTTTCCGCCGCCCACGTCTCTGCGCTGGACAACTTGAACGGCAAGTTAAGCTGGGTGTCGTCCATCCCCATGGACGCACCCTCGTTAACCTTCCTGCTCGCCATCGTAGTCAGGCAGGTGACCCCAGAATGACACCCATGGTCAGCACCAGAGTCACCAATAACTTAAATGCCATTTCCGTTAGCCCACGTCACTGCGCTGGACAACTAGAACGGCAAGTAAGCTGGGTGTCGCCCACCACCGTGAACGCACCCTCGTTAGCCTTCCTGCTCTCCATCGTAGTCAGGTAGGCCACCGAGGCCTATTCAGTCACACCGTCCTGCTGGAAACCAGACGCAGGAGGTTGACCTACAGACGGACACCCGCAGTCCGTCACTCAAGGCATCCCCGTCATCCGCCCTACCGGCCAAGTCGAGCCGAACTCGAAGTCGGGAGGCAGAACTTCAGACAATTTATCGTCGGCAGAACCGACCACTTCCTGCCCCCTGGGCGGAAGAGGACTAAAACGGTCCCCAATATTCTCATGAAGAGATGTTCGGAGCCGCCCGTCCTTTCGCTGCTCATCGGAACTCTCAAGGCAACCATAGCGCAAGAAAGCCCCCTGAGCTCGCACACCGCTTTCGCCAGAGAACCTAGCTACTCGCGGTGTAGACATACCTTTAACTGGAGTAGACACATCCAGCGGAGACGCCATGTGAGTACCCCCATCCTGCAAAGCATGGACATCAGCCCGAGTCACGGTCGCTGAAGCCTTAGCAAAAGTCGAAGTAGCTGAAGAAGATGGCCGGATCTTGGCTAGAGAGAAAGCATCTGAAACACCGGAAGAGGGTGAACGCAGTTCCTCCCGCGCAGAGGATAATTATGACACTAACATAGAAACTTGCACGCTAAGTGACAGTAAACGAGGCCCCGTACGTGGCCGCTAAACCAGGGCAAAGAGGAGACCCAGTCTCAGTAGGGGCTACACCCAAAAGACTAACTCTGTCTGACATAAACAAAGCTTGGCCGGAGGCTAAATGCAATCCGCCAACGACGAACCTGCGAATTAATCGCCCGTAACAACGAACGCAACGTCAAAAGGCAAAACACCTGAACACCAGATGCCCCCGACATCACAACAACATATTTGTCACCGCGAGTGACATCGTCCCAGAAGCGGACAAAATGGCGGTCGACCAAGACATCACAACATTTGCCTGTTCCCGGTTCTGAGAGTGAAATGACAGGCAGTCCGGCACTCTTACTCTTACTAGACGAGAAAACTTTTCCTAGCAGGAGACGCTGCGAAAGTAGCCTGTCTCAAACTAAGTATAGCCTTGGCGTTCTCCGCCATGACAAAAACGAACTCACGAAAAAATTCTTACTGGAAAATTTCTACAAGTTCGCAAATGCGCGACAAGAACTTGTCGCCCAAAACATTCATAAAACAGGCAAGGTCTCACCCAAACAGCAAAGGTGTAGATAAAGCTCAGCGGCAGACCAAGGGGCGAATCCCGAGTCCGTAGTCTCAGAAACAAGGCTGAAAACAGCCGGAGCGTACTTGATAAGCGACCAGTCTTGTTGGACGCTGAGTGTGGAATGATAAGTTGGCGGCATATGCGCACGCATACGGAAGTCAGACTAGCAATAGTCGGACATTATGGGATGGATCACTTTCTTTTTTAGAGTGGTCTCCCTTGTTACCAAGGGGACGCGTACAGCGATACCAGCACTGAACTAGAGTTAATTGCTATTTGTGAGTTGGGTTAAAGTTATGTAATTCAAATGGCATGTACAGAAGTTTACATCATTTTCCTCCCTCTTTCTTTGGGTCATGCAACATAAAAAAGATAGTGTGTAGGAGATCAAGAAAGAGAGCAAGACAGAGAAAAAAAAGAGAGAGGGAGAGGAGAGAGAGAGGGGGAGGGGTAAAAAGATAGACAGACAGAAGCTTGAATAATTAAGATACGTGTTTGCTGTTGAAGAGTTGCTGCATGTGTTTATTTTTCTATCCTTGGCCAGAAGTCAGTTTTTTGTTTTTTTTAAGTTCCATGCACTCAGCTGTTTTGAGGGTTATATTTTCTCCACTTGATAGTGAAAATTTAAGCTTCAAATAGACCATTATTATGAGAACACTTTGAGCAAACTAGCACACTACACTACTCACTATCGCTTGGAAACGGTTGAGTTCATTTGTCAATTCATGGGAAAAAGAACAGAACAGAAGGAAAATAGGCAGGTTTGCAACCAGATCTATTAAAAGCAAAGTTCCTGTGCTACTGTATCCACATTGTTAGCATAGTACAATTATTCTACCGACAGCAATCGTTAGTAAAGGTAATCAACCATAAATAATGACATGCTCTTCACACACAGTGAACTACAACTTAAAAAAACCATCTGATCATGCCTTTCTCTTCACGTCAAAAATATATGCAAAAACACACATGTCCTCGCACTGGCAATAACACAAACATGCATTACAAATATTTATCAAAATAATAAGTTCTGAAACTCCTCAAAACTGCATGGAGTGTACGTTCTGAACAACATCCATACTCACAGATCAAAAAATAGACCCAATCCGAATAGATAAGAGCTTTGAAAGCAAAAGTACAAATTTCTTATTTCAACAAGATATTCAGATCTCACACACATGCATTTTCTTGCTCTATCACACATCTGCTCTCTCTCACTCTCTCACAAGTGTTCTCTCTCACATACACACGTCATTCTTTCTTACACACACACTTACACATACACAATCTCCCTCTCTCTCTCACACACACACACACACACACACACACACACACACACACACACACACACACACACACACACACACACACACACACACACATGCACTCTCTCTCACACACACACATACACACACACACACACACACTCACTCACACACACACACGCACACACACACTCTCTCTCTCACACACATCTCTCTCTCTCTCTTTCACACACATACACTCCCTCTCTCATACACACACTCTATTTCCCTCTTCACCTCCTCTCATTTCCCTCTCAAAACACCAACCCCCAAGCCCCCCTCTCACCCCCACCACCACCCTCCCCCCTCCCACTCTCACCTTTCAACGAGCGCTGAGAGTCATGGCTCTTGGAAGACTTGATACGCAGCTCAGACTTGATGGTCAGCAAAGAATCAGCAGGATGGATGATTCCAGAAACGGTTCCATCCTCCTCTCCCCCGAAGACCATGGGCACATCCACCTTGGGCCAAAGGTCTTGCACGATGGTGGCAAACAGGCTGGCGTCGCGCGAGTTCATGCGAGGAACGAAGGTGTCGCGCAGAGACTGAACGAGAGAGGCTTCCTCTGTGACTTTCTTGGCTGCTTCTGACTCTGAAGATATGCCAAAGCAAGAAAACATTATTGTTGATGTGCATGTCTGGATTAGAAATGAAAATGTTTCATTTTGCACTTTAACACCACATTGTAAAGTTTCAAGAAGATAGGCAAAAGTTCAAGTCCAATGCATGCTTTTGACTGAAGATACGCCAAAGCAAGAAAACATTATTGTTGATATTAATAATGAAAATGTGTCTTTAACACTTTCGCGACGGGACGCTGATAAATCAGTAACCGCGCTGACACGCCCATGGACGGGACGCGCATTTTTCAGTATCAGTCATACAAGGTACAAGACTTGTGATTGCTTCCCGGTTTTTGAAGATTGCAATAAATTGAGTTGTTTCCCTTGATACACGTGGTTTTCTCTTCCGGCTTGATCAAATTAGTGCAGATTTGCGTGGTGTTTTCGAACAAAAAAAATGAATCGAAGGCGAGCCTTGTCACGGGAGGAGATTCTCCGGATGTTGGATCTTGAGGATCCTGTAGATCATGATACATCGTGTCGTTTTAGCCTCAAGAAAGCGATAATAGCAGTGATATTGAGGAAGAAACAGTCCCGTTGTTGCTAGTACGAGTCGGCAAACTACACGTGGTAGGGGGTGATACTGCTAGACGAACATGTATCTCGGAATCGTGCAGGAGCTATGGGGGCGTGGCAGCACTGATAACAATGGATGGCTGGAGCCTTCTAATCCTTTTGGAAATGTTCATAGGTGTACAGTTGGTACTTTGTTGTGAAAATGTGACTTATATTCAATATGGATTACCTAGACATCATTTGGTGAGTGTTACAGTTTTGTTTCATTTGAGTCAGGATGCTGTGAGTGAATGCGTGATTTGCTTGTTTTTTTCTTTGTACTGTCTCCTTATTTCTGTGTACAATGTTAACAATATTTCAGCTAATTCATAGGTTTTACACCTTGTTTGGTTATAACATTATTTATAATACTTTCTGTTAAAAAATAACTTTTAAAAAAAGCAGTGGAAAATAAAACACACACAAAAAAACTTTAAAAAACACAAATTATCCCCCTTTCACCCCCCTTTGCTAAAACAAATCGTGTGACAAACTTATAAATAGCACGACTGAACTGGGCATCCATTTTTGAATGAGTACACAAAATTTGGTGGTGATTGGACTTAATTCAAGCTTGCTAGACAGATTTCTTTACAGTTACTGATTTTTGGGAAGTTTCTTGGTGGCAAGCTTGGGCAGGCAGGACGTTAACGCCGTGGCAGTGCTAGTCACAATAGTGTTAAGCAATATGTGGTACCTTACCAAGAACATGGGCAACGGTTTGAAGTAAATTACACATAATTCTGAAATCACACACCTGGCCACACATGCAGCAATGCACACACACACACACACACAAAACCAAAGAATCATTGCAATGGAACCCCATATCAAGACCTTACAAAATCTTAAAAAAAGATCACGTGTTGAAGGGGATTATGTTATAAAACACAGGTATATTTACAGACAATCATTATGAATCCAAAAAAGTCTGGTTTATGAGGGTCTTAAAATAGAGGTGGGGGGAGGGGGGGGGGGGGTCTTTAATTAAAACGGAGGGTCTAACAAGGGGGGAGGGTGGGGAGGAGGTCTTAAAAACAGAGAGTCTTACAGCAAAGGTTCCACTGTTCACACTAAAAGTGACAATTACCTTTCTCCTTCTCTGAAATCTCACTCTCGTGTTTCTCAATGT
This sequence comes from Littorina saxatilis, assembly GCF_037325665.1. Lineage (NCBI taxonomy): Eukaryota > Metazoa > Mollusca > Gastropoda > Littorinimorpha > Littorinidae > Littorina > Littorina saxatilis. The sequence continues at coordinate 37,657,953 of NC_090252.1, forward strand.
CTACGCCACTCTGTGTCAGCGTGTCTGTTGACAGAAATCGTTTTTCTTTGTGAAAATGTTTCAACTAAAGAGTTATATATATATATATATATAGAAAGAGAGAGAGAGAAAGAAACACTCACACACACACACGCGCACACACACACACACACGCGCACACACACACACACGCACAACATTGAAACACTTAGACATGCACAAATGCATGCATGCATACACATGCACACACACATTTAAGACACACATATGCATACACACACATGCATATATGCTTGCATGTACACACACACACACACACACACACACACTCTCTCTCTCTCTCTCTCTCTCTCTCTCTCTCTCTCTCTCTCTCTCTCTCTCTCCCTCTTTAGGGCGAGGGCTAGATGTAAAAAAGCAAATCACTGCTTATTCTATTACCCTCGTTAAATAAAGAATTGTCATTGTCTCTCTCTTTCTCTCTCTCTATCTCTCTCTCTTTTGGGCGAGGGCTACATGTAAAAAAGCAAATTACTGTTTATTCTATTACCCTCGTTAAATAAAGAATTGTCATTGTCTCTCTAACCTCTGTCATCCAAGGTCAGTCTGTCAGCCATGTGAGCGCCAGCTTCAGACACAACGCCCTTGAGCGTGTGCAGACTCCAGCCGTAGAAACTGCCGCTGTTTTCCTGGCCTGAAATATTCCAAACATCGAGTAAGTTACTGGGCCTGTATACAACATTGCGGCGGACATGAATACAGTGGTATCCCCTTCTATACTACCCGTCATAAAAAAGTAGGCAGATGCGTTTGAGGGCAAATCTTTCTGATGAGGCTGTTGATTGTAAAACCAATTATATGACTGAAAAGGCTATTTTTTCCCCTACCTTATTCAGAAAACAGATCGAGTTTTCATAACGTAGTGTCTATACAGTGCCACCTACAACACAGACAACCCCCAAAGTCAAATTCGCAAAATCAAGGTTTCCGGGTTAAAATTGACAAAAAATCAGAACTGCTAAAACAAAACATGTGCTGCATGTCATTAGACAGAACAATCTAATCTGTAAATCTAGTCTCTAAGAGAGGGAGTCTTAAATGAGAGGCACATTTACAGACATTGATTAAGAACAGAAAATAATAGGGGTAAGTCCTAAATCGTGCATGAGTTTGACTGTGTGTCTGTATTTGTGTGTGCATGTGTGTATGCGTGCGTGTGTTTGTGTGTGCCCTAGTGTGTGCATATGTTTGTGTGTGTGTGCATGCGTGTATGCGTGCATGTGTTTTTGTATGCACTAGTGTGTGCCTATGTTTGTGTGTGCATGTGAGTATGTGTGCGTGTGTTTGTGTGTGCCTATGTTTGTGTGTGCGTGCATGTGTATATGCAATCATGTGCATGTTAATATCATTACAAAAGTTGGAAAGAGTGACAGCAGGATCTCCATTGTGACTACTAAGATCAATCTTCCAACGTACCCAGGATGGCCTTGTCAGAGATGGTGGTGTTGGTGCCGAACATCTTGCGACACATGTCGTACAGCTGCCTCGTCTTCCAAGCCAGCTCCCGACCATGGACAAAACCTTTTTGAGGGAGAACAAAAATCACAAAGAAAAGTAAGTTAGTATCCTAAATTAGACAGATTTTTGCATGTGGTGAATACAGTGGAACCCCCTTTTTGAGACCTCCAAATATCTGAAAAAATCAGGTCTTAAAAAGGAGTGTCTTAAAATGGGGGTAAATGTACACAGGTTATGAACAAAAAGTCTGAGAAAACAGGGTCTTAAAAGGGAGGGAGTCTCACATTGGGGGGTCTTAAACGGGGGGTTCTGCTGTACAGAAATGCAACACCAACATTACTGTGAATGTGAATTGTAATTCAATCAAGTTGGCGTTTTAATGAAACAGATCCTGTGATTGGTCAGAATGCCCCAACTCATTAAAAATTACCGGTCATTAATTGTCGATAACCACTCGCTAAAAAAGCCATTAACCACCTGCTGGCGAGGCGCATTGATACAACCTCAACCAGTCTCGGTTAGCTTTGAGGGTCATTTTACAAGTAGGAAATATGAATGCCAATGAAATACCGAGACCATAAGGTATGCGAAGTGATGACGTCGAATACGTGACGTAAGTTGATGCATGAATTCTTCTGGACTACGTCAGTCAATTCCAAAGATCGCTTTTGTGATAAAAAGAATTTGTTTTAGAGTTTGTTGTCCAGAAACCCGTCAAAAAAGAAGGGAAAATGTATGTGAAAGAAAACAAAACAGGAGCAGAGTGATACGATAGGAATACAGAGACATATTTCTTGGGACTTGACCCTTGCAGGTAGGTGGACTGAAAGCAGTGTGTGAACAGAACAGAACCATGAAGACGACACCATCACGTTGATTCGTTGATGACACAACCATTTGTCGAGGATAGCGTAGGCACCCGGTCTGCTCCCCGCCTAAAAAAGGCCAGTGCCGTTCCGTCTTCGAGGGACTGCGTGGGTTTCATTTCGGAGTTTTCCTTCTCCTAGACGAGTTTCCTTCCATGGATGATGAGCCTCCTCTACCCTCGTTTTGAATTCAGAGTGGTCTTCTCTTAGGATAGCTGCCTGCCAGGGTTGACGAGCCTATCCTGCCCGGCTATTTGACCCATAGCTGGAGGTTGGTTCGTGGGCACCTGGGCGTTTCCACACACCGGTGGGCCCGCATGCCGCACGTCTAGGGGCCAACCTCCTCCGAGTCCTTGTAGTCTAGCCTGGGGCCTTGCGGTACCCAGTTTACGCCTGTCGCCGCGATGGAGGCACTACATAGGGCTTGTTGTGGAGAGGTTATTGTACTGGCAGGAGAGACTGACGCATTCTGCTCTCTTTTCGCATTGTCCTAAAAAGGACAGACGGTGCTAGCCAGCGGTGAGGGCTGAAAGCGAGAAGTGACAAGCACAAGACACTTCGCCAACACACTAGACACGTCACACAACCGTTTGGCAGGCAGAACAGAACCAATTCTGTCTGTTTACCATCGCATGAAAGCCGGAAAGAGATCGTCATCAGATTGAATTACAATAACATTAACATGCTTCCATTTGAAACTTCTCGGTCTTCATCGTGGATTGACGCCCTCCCAAAGTCTAATTAGTCGGGCGTCAATCCATGATGACGACCTCGAAGTTTCAAATGGAAGCATGTTAATGTGTAATTACTTCAAGCTTTGGCTGGCTCATTGGTTGTTTTTTTGCAAAACATTTTAAGCCAATTGGTTAGTTGAAAATGACCCTTGTATTATCAAAATTGTAATCATCAAACTTGCAAACAATAATCCTTTTGACTTCCCTCCCTTACCCCCTCAGCCCTTTTCAAAATCAACCATAATGGCTTTTACAGACTACAAAACCATCCATCTCATCCTATCACTGACCTTGACTGAAAAGCATGACCTCCAAGGACAACTGGAAGTCCAAGGTCATGACAGACACCACACGGAACAGCTCTCGGATGCTGTCCGGCAGGCGGCTGGTTGCCGCAGGATACAGCAGCGGTTTCTCAGGGTCACAGGCCAAGACCGGAACAGCGGAGTCCATGAGACCGAAGATGGCTGAATGCTTGTTGAGCTGAACGTCGTCGGACTGAAGATGCACGGCAGCCTTGCTCTGTTGCATGGCGCCCATGACTGTGCTCATCAGCTGAGCGAAGATAGACAGGACTGGGAGCTGAAGGCTGGCGATGTCAGCGAAAGAAACCCAGCAGCCTGGACAAGAGAGACAGAGCGATAGAAATTTATAATATGTTGGACAAAATCATAACTGACGTATTCGTTGCACTGACAGCAATGGATGCTGAAGCCTAGCTATGTCGGCGAAAGATACCCAGCCTAGAGAAGAGACAGAAAGAAGGGTAGAAATTTATTATATGTGCGCGATATAAATTGCATAAAATAAAAATAAAAAAATAAAAAAATAAATCCCTGCGCTTAGAACTGTACCCACGGAATACGCGCGATATAAGCCTCTGATTGATTGATTGAAGATTAAACAACAAAGGGAATTAAGCCCTCTTAATATTGACAACAGTAAATGAGAATATTCAAAAGACAGACTGAATGATAATTAGCTAACAGACACAGGAAGAACAAAATGTCGTGTTGGGAAAGAACTCTTGTCAGGTTTGATGGGTTTTGAATGAATGAATACTCTTTCCCACGTAACAGAATCGGCCAGTCACTAGCCAGGTGTGTCTCAAACTTGTGGACAGGGCGGGGATGTAGCTCAGTCGGTAGCGCGATGGATTTGTATCCAGTTGGCCGCTGTCAGCGTGAGTTCGTCCCCACGTTCGACGAGATATTTATTTCTCAGAGTCAACTTTGTGTGCAGACTCTCCTCGGTGTCCGAACACCCCCGTGTGTACACGCAAGCACAAGACCAAGTGCGCACGAAAAAGATCCTGTAATCCATATCAGAGTTCGGTGGGTTATAGAAACACGAAAATACCCAGCATGATTCCTCCGAAAACGGCGTATGGCTGCCTAAATGGCGGGGTAAAAAACGGTCATACACGTAAAATTCCACTCGTGCAAAAAACACAAGTGGACGTGGGAGTTTCAGCCCATGAACGCAGAAGAAGAAGAAGAAGAAGAAACTTGTGGACAAGGAGCATGTGTAGAATGCTTGCAATACAATACAATACAATACAATAACTTTATTAATCTCTAAAAGAGAAATTGCATTGCTGAGCTTTTGTGTCCGTAATAAAACATACATAAAACGTACATAAAACATACATAAAACATACATAAAACATACATAAAACATACATAAAACATACATAAAACATACATAAAACATACATAAAACGTACATAAAACGTACATAAAACGTACATAAAACGTACATAAAACGTACATAAAACATACATAAAACATACATAAAACATACATAAAACATACATAAAACATACATAAAACATACATAAAACATACATAAAACATACATAAAACATACACTTGGAGCAAGAGTATTCACTCTTTCAGAACCCACACAAACCTGACGGAATTATTTTTGAACATCCTCTATTGTCAATAAAGTCCCAAGGGCAAAGTGTGTGACCCCATGCACGCAAAAAAAAGAGAAGAAATCCCTTCTGCCCAACTCACCAGTGCTAGCCAGGCCTCTGAAGATGTCGTGGACCTGCAGGTAGTTTGTGGAGGTGGTACAGTTGAAGACGTAGAGAGGCCGTCCCAGACACAGGCTGAGCTCCCTCACCAGCATGTACTTCCCACACTCCTTGGGCCCCATACACAGCACGCCCGTGTGCGCTTTCACCGCCTGCGTCATGGCGACAAACATCCGCTCCGTCTGGGGAGTGATGACCTCTCGTGATGCTGACCCCAGGTACTCGAAGCCGTAGTCAAAGGGAGTATTCATACACTGGAACACGACAGCAAGAAAATTATCATTGGCTGGTGGTGTATGATGATGACCAAAAGCATTCATATTCTTATCTAAGGTGTTTTCATGCGATGGGAAAACAGGACATGGATGACAACATTTTTTCTGTGCGCACTTGTTCCTGTGCTTGCGTGTACACACAAATAGTCTTGAGTCGATTGTTTGGAAATGCCTGAGCCTGAAGGGCCAGCGTAACTTACACCTTCTTCTTCTTCTTCTGGGTTCATGGGCTGAAACTCCCACGTACACTCGTGTTTTTGCACGAGTGGATTTGTACGTGCATGGCCGTTTTTACCCCTCCATTAAGGCAGCCATACGCTGCTTTCGGAGGAACGTAACTTACACCTCTATATATCAGTCTGCCTTAAAAGATGAAGATGAAAGTCGGACAGATGGCCATAATTCGTGCAGTGCATTTTTCTGGAATGAGGATGAAATGTTCAGTACAGAACTGAGACGCGTTAGCTGCGATGGTGCCTGAGCTATACATTGGCACGTACTGCTTACATTCACGTACACGGCACACCTCTCTCGCCACCATCCGCCCTACCCTTGGTCTCACAACTACAAAGGGGGTAGGGCACTAGCAGGTCTGCGCATACCTTGACCTGGGACATTGGAAAAATCTTCACCCTTATTCCATCACGTGCAGCCAGGATTTAAACCCTGTACCTTCCACATGAAAGGCATACATCTTAACCATTAGACAATTACACCCATCATCATACATTCACATAAGTCATGACACTCACATGCACAGTGACGCCCCGGTTCTCCTCCTCGAAGGAGTACAGCAGCTGGCTCTTCCAGTCGAAGCTCATGCCGGGTGGTTGCCGCGGCGACATGTCAATCAGCCGCTGCACCAGGTTACGCATGTGCGAGAGGAGGGACAGGAGGTTGGTTAGCTTGTGGATCTGAGAGGGGAACAGCATCAGTTTAAGCTCCTCCCGCTCTGCCTCCTCTCCATCTTCCCCCTCCCTGTCGGCAGTTTCCTCGGGGACCTCCTCCGCCTTCTCCATGGTGGGTAGAGAGATGTTCATGGTGTCTATTGGAGGGGCCGACTGGGCTGCAAGTGGAGAGAAATTTGATTTTAAATGGAAGAATTCCCGAAATAACTCGGCTGGTAGCATCCCACATGCGCTCCCCTCCTGATATTATAGGCCAGTCACTAGCGAGGGGGTGTGTTTGAAACAGGTGGACAGGAGCACAGGTGGATTGTTTGTCTCACTAAAAGCAAGGGTATTCACTCTTTTACAACCCATACCCATAATTACCCCTTTGATTGTCAAAATACATATCAGGCACGTACTTTGCTATCATAAATCAATACCCTGACAGAGGAAACAACCGCTGAAAATTGCCCTTTAAATTGCTGCAAGATGATTGCCTCCCCTGGAGGCGGCCATTTTCTTAGTTTTGGTCTAATTGTTATACCTTGTATGCTTTGTTTTTTCATTGGTTTTTAAACTAAATTCTTCCGGCAGTGAATTAATGCTCATTAAAGGCGAATATAAGTTACCCATATGAATTTTTCAATTTAAAACATAAATTTTCAGAGTCTGGAACAGAGGGGGCACTAGAAGTCAGTTGCGGGTGTAAGTGAGTGTGTGTATGTAGTTCTGTTAGCACTCTGTTTGGTTGTTGTGTTCGAATGTATTATGTATTGAATGAACTCACACCAAGATATATTCCTGTGTAATGCACGTGGTTGAAATAAAATCTTACGTCTTATGGTCACTGCCAGTGTTGCGCTGTGACGTTGGTTGCTTGGCCAAACTCATGACCACTTCAATAACAGCACTCATACCATCTGCCGAATGACTCACCATCGCTAGCAGGTGCTCTTGGGGTACTGGCGTCCTCGGGTGGAGGGGTCCTGAGTTCTTCACCGGTACCCGTCAGATCCTGGGTGGATGCCTTCTGCAGCGACGTCAGACTTCTGGCAGCCGTCAGGTCTAGCACGCTGTCCTGATCTCCCTCACGGGCAGTATTCTGACCTGTTGGGTCAAGGTTGAATGTGAAAGGTCAAGGTCACAAGATAAAGGGCATTCAAGTAGAGCAGAACCCCCGTTTTAAGACCTAAAAAAATCTAAAAAAATCAGGTCTTAAAAAGGAGGGAGTCTAATTAAAACAGGGGAGGCAGGGGGGGGGGGGGTCCCAGTGCATACACACACAGCTCTCTGTGTGTGTGTGTGTGTGTGTGTGTGTGTGTGTGTGTGTGTGTGCGCATACATGTTTATTTGTATGCAAATTGCATGCTTTTATTCATTTTACATTTTGGTATTTACCTTCAGTCCCTGCCTTCTGTTTCTGCCGACTAATGCGCTCTTCCTTCTCCCCCTCCAGGCCCTTGAGGAGTAGAATTGTTCCCTGGATTCCTGCATCAATCTTCCCCAAGGCTTCCTAGACACACACACACACACACACACACCTTAATTTGTATAATCACTGGCGTTTTGTTAAATGGCGTCAATATGCCAAAATATTCTTAAACAAACACACACGCACACACACAGACACATACACACACACAAACCAATAAACATACACACACCCCCCCCCACACACACACACACACACACAAACACACACACACAAACACACATTGTTTTTATCAGTGGGATTCTTCAGATTGTATCAATATTATTATGAATGTCCTAAACACATACCATATTTTTAGGACTACAAGGGGGCTTTGTTTAAACAAGCGCAACCCCAACTTTTTCAGGTAAAAATTAGAAAAATCCTCACGTTAAGTGCTTCCGGTGTATTGGGCACAAGCCAAAGGAAGTAACAGAGAGGAAATATGTCTTTTCCTGAATTTTGGGCGAGATGAAAGCCACTGCACTCTTACCACTTGTAATTGAAAAGACACCGGCCTTGTGAACCCCGGTCAATGACCGATATTTTCAGCTGAGACCAGGGCTGAGATGCTAGATAAAGTTACTTATTCCCCCCTCTGCTTCTTTACCTCTGTAAACTTGTAGGGGTAGTTATTTTTCGATAATGACCCAGCAACCAAACAAATAACGACCCAGCAACAGCCTGAATCCTCGATAGTGCAATGGGTTGAGAAGTTGTTCCGTTTCGGTACTACTTTTTGCGACTGAAAAGTTCCGAACGCTCTAACGTACGAAGTATACATCTCTGGAGCAAACAATACAAACATACCGCATTTAAATTAACAACTACAGGCCTGAACACATGAATCTTCATATAAAATCCATGAGTTCGGTTGTTTTCTGAATCTAGATTTGCCGTGCTCAAACGTTCATCACAAGCACTTCCAAGAGTCTAGCGACAAGAGTAGTTCCCCTTCTTTTCACTCATTTTCTTCGACAACAGACTGCAATCCGACGGTCAGTTTTCAACAATATTTCATTTAATAAACAGATCACACGCAACCAAATGCACACATCTCATCAATTTAAACAACATAAAGCGGTTTCATACACTATTTTCCCCAGAAAACTGAACTTCATACAGTTTTGAACGTTGGAACACGGGTGCAAAAGTTCGTCTGCTAGTCCCATTTGACGAAAGAACATTATCGTAAGCGACACCAAAACATATACAGAACACACAATATTTGCCTTTGCCGCCACGGCAGAATAACAGCATATCTGTGTACTTGATTTTAGTCCAAAATAGGAAAACTGACAAGAAGTGTTAACAGAATGGAATGATTTGCACGGAACTATACAACCGCGCATTAATCGATCGCCTGCGCAGGTTGACTGGTTGAGTGAATAGGATTCGATCAAACTTTCGCAAAAAACCTCCTCTTTTCTTTGAATAACTGAAGAAAGGAGGAATAAAGAGGTTACACACCTCGTCTCAGTGATTATAAAAAATAATGGTCTCAGTTCGCGGTCATGAAAAAGCTCGCTAAAGCTCGCATTTTTCATGATCCGCTAACTTCGACCATTATTTTTAATAATCACTGAGACTCGGCGTGTAACCTCTACCAACTGATCTGAAGCCAGCCGAGGTGTTGGATTGGTTGAAATTTTGGGTGGCACCCACTTTTGGTTCGTGCACCCCAGGCCAGGTGCCTGCCCTTTAGTTTACACACAAATACATAAATTGATTTTGCTCAATCACAAATTTACTAGTAGGAACCACAAATTTCAGCGACTCTCACCTCTAAAGCAAGACGATCCCCAGCTTCAAGGGAAGCTATGGAATCCTCGATCTGTGTCGACATCTTGATCTGTGTGGCCAGGTACACGACCTCCGACACGTGCTCCAGTGTCCACGACTTCTCTCCGTCCTCACGCTCTGCGTACTCCACTGGCTCGGCCGCTGTTTCCTCCGACGGTTCTGCTGGCACCAGCTCTCGCTGGCTCATCCGGCTCCCCATATGGCTCAATGATCTGGTGCCGCTTTTGGAATCTGAAAAAATAAATTTGTAAAAGAAATCTTTCATTTAAGTATTAAAAGAAATTTTTAAAAAGCAATACCCACTGAAAGATGTTATTGTAAAAGACACAGCTTTCTTTATCTTTAAAGTAAATTTTCAGTAACAAAATCTGAGGTATGCACATTGTTTAATCTTTTTCTCTGCTATTGTTTATTATTATTATTTTAATAAGGTTTGCACTGATATGAAAAGACCAAGACATCTGTAAAAAAAATTTAAAAAAAGCATGCATACATTTACACACACACACAAACACACCCAGCCCCACCTTCACCCCCCCCTCCCCCCCACACACACACACACACAAACACAACCTCACCTTTCTTGGCAGAGGAGTCAGGCTTGGCGGGGACGCTGGCTTTCCTGTCGTTGTCTCGCTTGGACTGCGGGCGGACGAGGGGTTTCTCCACCCCCATGGCCATAGCCAGCTGTAGCTGCAGCGACCCCTTTAACTGGTTGAGGAAACTGGTCAGCCATGTTTCTATCTGACCCTCACACGGCACGGGCTGGGAACAAAACCAAAGAGTTATCTTTGAGACATGCCTTTAGTTTTCCTCCCCTTAACAGATTGGTGATGACTTTTTGGACTGTTGTGCTTCAGAGAGAGAGAGAGAGAGAGAGAGAGAGAGAGACAGAGAGAGAGAGACAGAGAGAGAGAGAGAGAGAGAGAGAGAGAGAGAGAGAGAGAGAGAGAGAGAGAGAGAGAGAGAAAGAGAGAGAGAGAGACAGAGACAGAGAGACAGAGAGAGAGACAGACAGAGAGAGAGAGACACAGAGAGAGAGAGACAGAGAGACAGAGACAGAGATAGACAGAGAGAGAGAGAGAGAGAGACAGAGACAGAGAGAGACAGGGAAGCAGAGACAGAGAGAGAGAGAGACACACAGAGAGAGAGACACAGAGAGACAGGGAGGCAGACAGAGAGAGAGAGACACAGAGAGAGAGACAGAGACAGAGAGATCGAGAGAGAGACAGAGAGAGAGAGACAGAGAGAGACAGAGAGAGAGAGACAGAGAGAGACAGGGAGGCAGAGAGAGAGAAAGAGAGAGAGAGAGACAGGGAGACAGAGACAGAGAGAGGGAGGCAGAGACAGAGAGAGAGAGAGAGAGAGAGAGAGAGAGAGAGAGAGAGAGAGAGAGGGGGGGGGAGAGGAGGGAGTTTTTAATTAATTCATTTTACAAAGTTAAGTCTTACAAAAATAGCTGTGTGCACAGATAGCCCCCAGGCTGCTCATGTTTGATATGTGACCAAGTGGAGCGATGGTGTTATCCCATGTAACACCCAGGCTGCTCATGTTTGATATGTGACCAAGTGGAGCGATGGTGTTATCCCATGTTAGAGCCTGGCCAGCTCTGATACCGTGAGCCAAACTGTTTTCATTAGCCCGAGTGGGCCTTAGCTCACTCGAGTCGTGCCGGTGAAATATCGCCGGCACTTTTCTACTACGTAAAAGGCGTGCCGGCGATATATCACCGGCAAGATTTTTTTTTTTTTTTTTTCCTTGTTGGGAGCAACGAGGATTGCAGGGACGTAACTGGCAACTAAAAGTACGTTCATTTTCGAAGGAGTTGCTTCCCTATAACTACTATTAGCGTTGGTTTGTCGCCTTCAACACTGATTTTTCCGTGCGGACTGCGACGTAGTCAATTCGCCGAAACAGCATGGCGTCGTTCAAAACTTTCGTTTGACCCGCTTTTTGATACCATATTGGATCAAGTGTCACACAGTTGGATCTACAGCCTCAATTATAAGGTTAGGGTTTTCATAAAGATCACATGTAATTCTTTCTGATACATTTTGTTTTATGTTGTTATGCTGCGTGGTTGTGTGTCTGTGATTTTTTTACAACATGCCAAAAACAGTGCGATTTGAGGGAACGAAACGACCGATATGGGCGCGACTCCAATGAGTTAAAAGAGTGCATACAAACTAGAGCCTTACCTGTTGGAAGTAAAGCCTTTCGCCCAGGGCAGAGTCCACCCCAGTGATGATGAAGCAGTACTTGTCGTTATCCTCCACCTCCTCAAACACCAGGCGGCCCAGGTGTTCAAACAGCTTGCTGATGTACAGGTTCACCTGGTTCAGGTCGTAGCCTGTTGGACATACACAATCACAGGTGTTATCACAACCAATATAGAGCGAACCACAGAGTTCAGTTTTTTTGTTTGTTTGTTCGTTCATGGGCTGTAACTCCCACGGCTTGTACGTGTATGACTGTTTTTACCCCGCCATTTAGGCAGCCATACGCCGCTTTCAGAGGAAGCATGCTGGGTATTTTCGTGTTTCTATAACCCACCGAACTCTGACATGGATTACAGGATCTTTTTCGTGCGCACTTGGTCTTGTGCTTGCGTGTACACACGGGGGTGTTCGGACACTGAGGAGAGTCTGCACACAAAGTTGACTCTGAGAAATAAATCTCTCGCCGAACGTGGGGACGAACTCACGCTGACAGCGGCCAACTGGATACAAATCCAGTGCGCTACCGACTGAGCTACATCCCTGCCCACAGAGTTCAGTGCTCTCCCTGCTTTACATCATATGATTATGAATAGAACACACCAAGTTAAAATTGAATGCATATAAATCCTAACATAGTAATTAATACAACAACTTGCAACAATTTACTTGGGTTTTTTTTGCAAAAAGAAGACAGTCTTGTTGCATGGTATCATTATTTCAAACCCTTATTAATTTCAAAGCAATCTGAGAGTGTTTTTCATTTGACATTATCCCTTAATACACAATCGTGATTGTTACCACTATTAAACAGCCTCTCTGAATCAACCCACAGAAAAACACTGCACTAACCGTTGCAGACGATGTGAAGAACGTCCTCCATGGACAGAAAGTAGAATCGTGGGAAGATCTGACGCCTTCTTTCCAGGTGATTGAGAAGAGACTTGCGACACGCCTCCAGACTGTCGTTCATGTGCGTCAAGATCTTCAGGATGTCTGGAAAGACAAGGAAAAGACTAATGAAGAAGCTGGCTATGACTAGTTAAAAATCTTCACCACTGAGGGAAAAAAAAGATAACAGGAAATGTCCAGTGTTTAAAACATCACTGATGAAAGGGTCATTTATATGTGTCAAGATCTTCAGGATGTCTGGAACAACGAAGAAAATCCTAAGAATCTTAAGAAGCTGACTGTGACTAGTTAACAATCTACACCACTGAGAGAAAAACAACAACAGAAAAACAGACTATTTCTACAGCTAAAACCATCACTGAAGAGAAAAATAACAACAGAGGGATTAAGAGAGAGAGAGACAAATGCAGACAGACAGACAGACAGACAGACAGACAGACAGACAGACAGACAGACAGTTGGCTGTGGGATGGAGAGACAGAGAGACAGAGAGACAGCCAGTTCACACCACCATGTAACATTTTAGTCCGCAAGACACTAGCTAGCCTAATCCTTACTTTTGCGTGAACAACACTGCAGAACGTTTGGATTTCTCTCAGTGGCACGCATCAGCAGACGGAAGTCTTTGTTGGAAATGCTGAAGCGATTGGCATCATGGGATAGCGCTGCCCTCACGTCTGCTCCAGTGTACACCTGATAGTGAGGGGGAAAAAACAAGATATTTACATTTACCTTCACTATGACCCCTGCAGAGGCGGATCACATCGTTTCTAAGGGGGGTGTGTCTAAGGGGGGGGGGGGGGGTTCAAATTTCTTTTAGGGACAGATTGACGGCCCAAAGCGTTTAAGTTGAGGGTGCGAAACGCCCGAACCTCCTTGGGGGTTCAGGGGGCATGCCACCCGGAAAATGTTAATAAAAATAAGGAAAATGGAGCAATCTGAGCCAAGAAACTACCCCTAATACACCTTCCAAAAAGTTAATTTAGGAAGACAAATTTGCATACAGGCTGCTTCAAACCCTTTCTTTTTTGTCTTGTTTTTATTTTTTTATTTTATTTTTTATTTTTTTTAATTTTTATTTATTTAATATTTTTTTTGGGTGGGGAGCATCCTTCTTCATTGATCTTTTTTTAATTTTTTTTATTCTGCTTTTTATATTAATGTTTCTACCTTTTAAAAACCTTGTTTTTTAAGACTTTCTGTTCATAAACCTCTTTAAAACTACCTCCATTTTAAGACTCCTTCCTTTTTAAGACCAATTTTCTCTGATTTTTGGAGGTCTTTAATTGGGGGTTCCACTGTATACAATTGTAATTAGCAGAATTCATACAACCCAACTCCTCCAACTCGATCCACTTTTCCTGCACATCGAACCACATGGTCAGCACAGCCTCACACACACACAGAGACACACACACACACTCATACAACCCACCTCCTCCAACTCAATCCACTTCTCCTGCACGTCGAGCCACATGGTCAGCACGGCCTCGATGGTCTGCAGCTTCTTCTGCCACTTGAGCACCTCGTCAAGGAAGGAGCCGGCGGCCGAGTTGCTCTGCATGGCCTGGAGCGTCACCTGGTGGTGCTCCAGCTCCTCGAAGATCGGGTCCGTCGTCGTCAGCAGCATCAACTGGCCGTTGTCCTGGTAAATAAAAAAATTAAATTAAAAACAATTAGAGAAATTGTTTAAATCTATATTTTTCAAACTACTTAATCCTCTACATTCCATGTGAAGCATAGTGCCTCATTCTAAAGAAGACCAAGATTAGTTATGCTGAGATGTTTTCACTTTCATAAAGTGAAGAAAAAGCTGAAGAAAGCTTGCTCTGTCAGCTGCAAACACAGCCCACGTGCAAAACCTATCTTTGCAATTGCATGTTAAATAACGTCGGTCTCAATAAAACGTATCTGCCAACCAGAAAAATAAACATAGTCATCTTCTCTTACAGCTCTGTCTCAAAACATACACACACTCACTGTCAGGTCCGTATATCTTCAACAATCATTCTCTTTTTTTCTTACAAATTTTTCAACAAACAGTTAACAAATTATTCAATATCTCTCTCCGTTTTTTCTCTCTCATGCATGTATACATATCCATGCACACACACACACACGTATACAAACACACAAAATCAACCCCCCCCCCCCCCCCAACTGTCACAACTTACCTCCCCAAGGTTGAGCATAGAGGCAGGCAAGGAAGATATGGAGCTACGCTTGTTCTTGCTGTGTGACGACTGGTTGGAGATGCGACTCGTGGTTCGAGTCCCGGCAGGCGGGCGAGCAGTGGGCCCCTGGGACTGCGACATACCCGCCTCGCTCGGTGAGTACTCAGACTGGTTGTCCTGTTGGGCAGAAAGAGATATTAGCACCAGAGGTAGAAATTTAAAACACACACAAAAATGCATACATGTATACACACATACATGCATATACAGCGGAACCCCCATTTTAAGACACCCCCCCCCCCCCCCCATTTAAGACTTCCTCTGTATTAAGACCTTGTTTTCTCAGACTCGCTGTTCATAACATCTGTAAATGTACCCCCATTTTAAGACTCCCTCTTGTCTTTTTAAGACTTCCCCCCATTTTAAGACCTTGCACTTTTATCAGATTTTTCGTTCATAATCTACCTCCATTTTAAGATTCCCTTTTTAAGACCTGATTTCTCAGGTCTCAAAAAGGGCGGATCCACTGCAGATAAAAAAAAAACAACGGCAAAATTGCGCTAACCTGCATGGTTTCAGAGTTGATGGTCCTGTTGCGTGTGTGTAGTCTCATCTCAAAGATCTTGCTGAGCCAGACCTCCTCGTACGTCTTGAGTGAGGACTCTATGGCCAGGTCTTTCACCGCCCTCTGTACGATGGCTCGGACATCATCCACATGTTCTGTACAAAGTTCATAATGTACCTTCTTCTTCTTCTTCTTCGTTCATGGGCTTAGACTCCCACGTTCACTCATGTTTTTAGCACGAGTGGATTTTTACGTGTATTACTGTTTTTACCCCGCCATTCAGGCAGCATATGCCGATTTCGGGGGAGGCATGCTTGGTATTTTCGTGTTTCTATAACCCACCGAACTCTGACATGGTTTACAGGGTCTTTTCCGTGCGCACTTGGTCTTGTGCTTGCGTGTACACACGAAGGGGGTTAAGTCACTAGCAGGTCTGCACATAAGTTGACCTAGGAGATCGGAAAAATCTCCACTCTTAACCCACCAGGCGGCAGCGACCGGGATTCGAACTAACGACCTCCCGATTAGGAGGCCAACGTCTTACCACCAAGCCACTGCGCCCGTCTATAATATACCAAATTTATCAGAACACATGGGCACAACTGAAGTGGGTCTCCCAATACTGAGTATGTTGGAGGAGTGTTGCAGTGGACCTATGTTCCCCCAGGAATTCAAAGGCTTAAGTCAAGTCATGAGAACAGAACAGCTTAATCCATACAGGGAGAAATTTACTCTTTAATAAGCCCAAGTCCAAGGGCTGTCCTCTGCAACCATAAGTTTTGTCCTTACAAAAAGTGCCACAAATTGTGCAAAACTCTGCATTTCCTCAGCAGCGCCACCTTGCCTCGTTGCCTCAAAAAATCTTTCTCAAGACCAACAGTTGCTGCTTAACCCCTTCACTGCCCACCCCGTATGTAATACGTGGTCATTTTCCGTTTGTCGTACGCCCATAACCGTATCTCGTACATGGGATTTGTGTCAACAACATTTCAGGACATTTCTGAAAACTAAATGGGAGGTAACCACTGTCCAAGTACTTGTAGGGCTTCTAAACACAGTTCTTTCCCATAGACCGTTCGGATAAGTTACTACCATGTGTTGAAAACTGTGTTAGAAATGTCCAATGATCATGTCATCCTATAATAGCCAAGGGTATAAGCAAAACACATGCCAAAGATCTAAGAGATATCTCAATAAATGATCGAGCAGTGAACAGATTAGTGAACCTACCGAAGAAAGCGAAATTTTGCCCTGGCACACGGCAATACCAAAATGCTGTTATACTGTGGCAGTGAAGGGGTTAACCTCTCACAGAGTTTGTGTCACCTTTGCTTCAGTCACTTCCCCAACCCTTTTCCTAAGTTTCATCTAAACAAATTTATTTCAGATTTCACTTATGTTTCCTAAATTTCTAATTTGATGCAAACACTCCTACTCACTCTGTAGCCCCAGACTGAGCAGTTCTTTGAGCGTCATTCGTTTGAGCGTGTCGTTGTCGATGGTGAATGCACCGCCGGTGACACGCACCAGCTGCTTCCAGTGACGCGTCCTCATGGCCGGGTTGCTTAGGTCGTCAATCAGTGGCAGGCACGCCTACACAAATAAACAAATTAAAAATAATACATGTAACAATAACAATAACAATAACAATAACAATACTTTATTGTCCATTAAAATGTTACATAAAAATGGAAAATTTTCTTCAGCACACCCTGCCTGCCTGTAATTGATTATAACAACAATTGGACAAAAGGACAACACACATAAATCATAAAACATATGTAAAAGAAATTGTTTACAGTGTAGTTACTGTAAGTGGGACAGGGAGACTACTGAGTCAACCTTCACAGCAGGCTCGGCAGTTGTTGGTCTTAGATAGCGCAAGCTATTTATAGCCGACACCTGTGAATTGTAGAGTTCTGTTTGTGATAGGGTCTGGCTGCTGCGGTCTCCTTGTATTTATTTATTTTATTTATTTTTATTTTATGCAATTTATATCGCGCACATATCTCAACCACGGATTCAAGGCGCAGGGATTTATTTATGCCGTGTGAGATGGAATTTTGTACACAATATATCACGCATTCACATCGGCCAGCAAACCTCAAGCCTATTTGGGCGAGCATTCACCTTTCACGGCCTATTATTCCAAGTCACACGGGTATTTGGTGGACATTTTTATTTATGCCTATACAATTTTGCCAGGAAAGACCCTTTTGTCAATCGTGGGATCTTTAACGTGCACACCCCAATGTAGTGTACACAAAGGGACCTCGGTTTTACGTCTCATCCGAAAGACTAGCACTTGAACCCACCACCTAGGTTAGAAAAGGGGGGAGAAAATTGCTAACGCCCTGACCCAGGGTCGAACTCACAACCTCTCGCTTCCGAGGCAAGTGCGTTTAGCACTCGGCCACCCAGACCTTTATGATCTTGGTTACCTTCAAGTAACCATAACAGTTTTTATAGGGCTAAGAAATTAGCCCAAAAATTCTCTGGCCTGTTTGATTGGACTTTGCCTCTAAAGGTGATTGTTGTGTTTTGACACTCTGTTTGTTTGTTTGTTTACTTAACGCCCAGCCGACCACGAAGGGCCATATCAGGGCGGTGCTGCTTTGACATATAACGTGCGCCACACACAAGACAGAAGTCGCAGCACAGGCTTCATGTCTCACCCAGTCACATTATTCTGACACCGGACCAACCAGTCCTAGCACTAACCCCGTAATGCCAGACGCCAGGCGGAGCAGCCACTAGATTGCCAATTCTAAAGTCTTAGGTATGACCTGGCCGGGGTTCGAACCCACGACCTCCCGATCAGGGGGCGGACGCCTTACCACTAGGCCAACCGTTTGACAATCGGTTACATAAGCAATACCCAGAACTTTTGGTATGTGTCCAAGTGGAGGGATGGTGTTAAAGCCTCGCCAGATCTGAGATGGTGATGGGGGCCCGGGTAGCTCAGGTGGTAGAGCACTGGACTTGTGATCGAAAGGTCGCTGGTTCGAATCTGGGCCGGGACGGACCCAGGTCAACCTTATGTGCAGACCCAGAGACGGTATCCATCTCCCACCCCCGTGTCACCACAGTGGCACGTAAAAGACCTCGGTCATTCTGCCATAAGTGCAGATGGCTGATACCACCTAAACACGCATACACTTGTGTATCTCATCTAAAGTCGGGTAAAAAACCCGGGAACATGCCCCTAATGGCTTTGCCGTGAGGGCGTAAAACTTGAATTTCTCTGAGATGGTGAGCCAAATTTTACACAGGAAGGATTGAGCCTTTGAGAATCCACCATAATCCATTTTCTTCTTCTTCTTCAGCGTTCCAGAATTTTTTCTGGTTACGTGTGAGCTCGTTTTGCCCATTTGGGTTCCCCACAATATACTCGGAGAGCATAGTCAGCTCACTCCGCTTTCGTTGAGTAGGCATGCTGGGTATTTTCGTGTTTCCATAACCCACCGAACTCTGACATGGATTACAGGATCTTTTTCGTGCGTACTTGGTCTTGTGCTTGCGTGTACACACGGGGGTGTTCGGACACCGAGCAGAGTCTGCACACAAAGTTGACTCTGAGAAATAAATCTCTCGCCGAACGTGGGGACGAACTCACGCTGACAGCGGCCAACTGGATACAAATCCAGCGCGCTACCGACTGAGTTACATCCCCGCCCTCACCATAATCCCTTTCAGAACAAAACAACTACAACACTTTACCTGTATGGTTGTGATGGACTCATGGAGACCCATGTAGACGTCCCAGGTGAGAATGTCGTCAGGCAAACCCCTGACAACAACAACTTACCTGTATGGTTGTGATGGACTCATGCAGGCCCTTGTACACGTCCCAGGTGAGAACGTCGTCGGGCAAACCCCGCACGATCTCCAGCTGCTTGTTGGTCTCCTCCCGCAGAAACTTGGTGTTCATCTTCTGCCAGCGATGCCGCTTCCACTCGGACTGCTGGTCGTCGATCACACGCACTGTCTCCCACACCTGTTTCAGGTTGTTCAGCTCGTGGCGACACCTGGTGGACATATCCAGAAAATATTCTTAAAGCTTCATGCAAAGAACAATCCTGACTGAGACAAGGTCCCCCTCACAAATATGAAAAGCCATCTTTATTGTCAGCCAAAAATCAAAATCTACTCAGAAAAGCGGGAGGGTTGCTGCAGTTTCTTCATTTTAAGTTAATTATCCTTCGACAATAGATCTGAGACACCCAAAGCACACACCCCCCCCTTACACACACACACACACACACACCCTCAAATACACACACCCCCTCACACACACACACACATACACACCCTCTCCCCCTTCTACTCACGAAGGCAGGATGGTAAAGTCGACAACGTTAGCTTCCAGGAGTTCCTGTAGCTCTATGAGGTCCTGGGCCTCATTCTCCAGCACCACCAGACGCTTGCTGTAGTTGTCGATGATGAGGTAGGCCTCGCTGATGCTGCACTCGCGGTTGTACACGTCCGAGTTCTCCAGGTCGTGCTGCAGTCCCATCACCCTCTGCGAGAACGTCTCCAGATCCTGAAAACAGAAAAAGTTTTTGTCAATAGGTGCAAAAGTATCTGATACAGGGTGACCTGACCAACATTGCTACCCTCTGAAATACTAATACAGTGGAACCCCCCTTTTAAGACTTAAAAAATCAGGTCTTAAAAAGGAGGGAATCTTAAAATGGGGGTAAATTTACAAAGGCTATGAACAGAGTCTGAGAAAACAGGGTCTAAAAAGGGAGGGAGTCTTAAAATGGGATTCCACTGTAACTTCCACATGTGTTCAGCAAATTGATTCATATTTGGTGTTTACAGCAGTCCCTCTCATGAACGGACACCCTTGGGCCATAGCAAAACTGTCCGTACATTGCAGGTGTCTGGTCACGGGAGGGGTGACCACACCACCCCCTCCCCCATATATACACTCACACAGAGACACACAAACAACAGGATTGAGTCTATGCTAATCACTTCTTGTGGCTACTAAACAATAAACTCCTAATACTTCTTTAAACGTTCTGTAAAAATGATTTGTATGAAAAGTGTTGAAAAGAAGAGATAAAATAAATCCTCAAGGCAGTGAACACACTCACCATGCACTGACATACGAAAGCAGCCACACAAACACAGCACAGAGGAGCGTGTGCAGATGCTTTGCAAGAATAAGCTTGAAACCCAGTTTGAATAAATAGCAGCAGATAGAGCTGCATGTCATAATCATGTAATTTATTTTTCATCTTGTCTGGCTTTATTGACTGCATGCCGATCATGTGGCATGGCAGTGACTTTTCACTCTTCAGTCGGAAATACACTGTACATAACACAGCTCCCACTCTCCCTCACTAATGCCTACCCCAAGCCGTGACAACTGATGCTTGGAAATTGTGTGGAAGAGTACACCTCTCTATTTCTCTCCAATGCTCTTCCTGCTGACATGCAGTGACACCGGACACCCCACAGAGTTTAGCCAGCTCCCCTCCACCCCCCCCCCCCCCCCCCCCCGCCTCCCTCTCTCTCTCACTCCCTCCAGCCATGTACTGTTGGGCTGTGGCCAGAGAGGTCAGCACTCAGAGCAAAACCAGTTGACTGTGTCGTAACTTTTGACACAGCAAGACAACTGAAGGGTTCACAGATTAGGCAACCGATTCACTGGTCAAGGCTGAGGGAAAACAAGAGTATCTTGTCAATGAAAGAGGTTACACACAGACACACGATGCTGAGAACTGTGGCCGGTTTTTCACTCTCTTTCGCTCAGGACCTTCATCGACTGTGGTTTCTGTTGTTTACGTCCAACAGACAAGAATAAAGAGCACAGTGCAGTTTCATGTTGGCATCTTCGCATGTACTCCACTCCTGACCAAAACTACCCCCCCTCCTGATGGGTACAGGTGCACTCAAGTTACCAGTGACTGTCGTCACGCCATTGCGGCTGTGATCTTTGCACCAAGAGCCGGACTGCTCTGTTATCGATTTTGTTGTGGTGAAAATTTGACGATGGTCTGTCCGTACATTGGAGGTATGACCTGCTGTTGGGACCGAAAATGAGTGTCCGTGTCCACGTTTTGCAGGTGTCCGTTTAAGGGGGGGCAAATATAGAAGGAAAACACTCGGTGCCGAGCAAATGTGTCCGTACATGTCAGGTGTCCGCTCACGCCGGGGGCCGTACATTGCAGGGATTGCTGTACTAACTTCAGATTTTGGATGATAATATCATAAAGTTTCAACCTTGTGCAATGCCAACTAAATACATGTGAAGGAAATCAAACAGCTAACAACTGAGTCATGCCGAGTTAGCATTTGTTCCCTCCACGATACACGGAAGCCAACCAGATACACATGGAAAGTGTATTGCACGGGGTTAACACAGCTCACAAACCAGAGAACAGTTGACTTCGTGAATGGGAGCTAGTTTAGCAGCACAATTGACGACTGTCCATCGAGGAGAAAGGTCGATGTTAATCGCGCGGGAGGATAAAATGCCCGGAGAGAATGCAGTAGA
The DNA here is from genome assembly GCF_037325665.1 of Littorina saxatilis. Lineage (NCBI taxonomy): Eukaryota > Metazoa > Mollusca > Gastropoda > Littorinimorpha > Littorinidae > Littorina > Littorina saxatilis. The sequence continues at coordinate 37,679,905 of NC_090252.1, forward strand.
AGGTTCCAGCCCTTACTTGTGTTTTCGGAGACGTGATCGTCAAAGCACTTTAACAGGTAACTTTAATAGGCATTCGAATATCGATATTTTGGGTATTGCGTAAGCTGAACCGATTAACATTGCAGAAACTAGTTCGTAGAGGACAGATTGTAAAAACAAGATGTCCGCTCTTCATTTTTGTGCAGTGCGTCCAGTAACCTGTCCATAAGAAGAGGATTGCGGCCAGATGCTGGGGAAGAATAATAATCTGAGAAGCCGCCGAATAATATCTTATTTCTATGGATCAGTTTAGCTGAAGTTCGACGGGACTTTCAAGAAGCTAGCAGTGAGGTTACAGTCCGGATAGTTGGACCCGAGAGGTCACAGGACGAAGTGAACTGGTTAGGTCGAGATCGCCAGTCGGAGAATTAAGTACACCGCTACTTTTTCCAAGTGAAGGACATATCTGCAGTTTTTTGTGTGTATTCTAGCTGAGCTAAGCCATGTTCAGGAGAACCTATTTAATTAAGATATAATTAGTGTTTAGCATCTAGATCAGATGGTTGCCGCAGTTTGGTGAGAATCCTAACTGTGAACAGTGACTGTAGTTTTTCTACTTACACACTAGCCGTGTGTCGGTATTGTACTGTGGATATCGTGTGCCTGTGATTTCACGGACTGTGTGTGTGTTTTTTCTGTCTACCTCACGGGTAGCGATTTTGATACACTCGGGGTAATATTATGGTTAGTTTGCGCACGGGATATCTTTCTATTCATGATTGTGTGTATATGTGTGTATGTATCATAACTTATTAACTGTATCCTTGAATTTACCCAATACAGTGGAGGGAACTTATAATTGGAGTTGTTGTTTGTTCCTCCATGATAGCATATTAGCGCATTTGCATTCATTCACAATACACCCAACTTTATTCGCACACCTGTGAAATACTGACAGACTCTACCTGAAGTTACTAGAACGAGAAATGTCTAAATATCTCCCGCAATGCCGCCTAAACACACCCAACTTCATCACACATGTGTGACATGCTGGCAGACTCTTCCTGAACCAAAAAACAAGAATGGTAAGTTATTTAGGCTCTTTCTGTAGTTACTAGAACAAGACATGGTTAGAAACCTCCAGCAACGCCCCCCCCCCCCCCCAAAAAAAAACCAACCTTTATTCACACACCTGTGAAATACTAACAGACCCTTCCTGAAGTTACTAGAAAACATTGTCTAAAACCTCCAGCAATGCCACCTTTTATCAAACATACATCATTCAGAAAAGATTTCAAAAACATAAGCACAGAGGAAGTGATCAGCAGTCAAGTGACTAAAGGGAAATAACTTCAATCATTTCTGATGATTACCATAAACACACCCTACTTTATCACTTACCTGTGAAATGCTGGCTGACTCTTCCTGAATGCGTGGTCCCAGCCTCTGCTTGGCGAGCGACACCTTGGTCTTCAGATTGTTCCAGCGGCCAGGTGCAGCAGAGAACAGGTACTGGGTCTTCTCTGGCAGGATCTGACCGTACTTCTTCAGTAGCAGAACCGTGCGATGCATTGCCGCAAACTTTCCGTCCATCTCGGACTGCTGGGCAGACACCTGTTACATAGAAAAGAAAAAAATTGAGGTAAGACCAGACTGACTGACTATTGCTATTTAACTTCCTTGCAAGCTATTCAACCTAAAAGGGACATGATTGGTGAGACTATGATCAGGTAAGAACTGAGTTTCTCTTCAGCTTTTTAAAGCTGAGCAGATCTCAACAGCAAAATATTTGACACACACACACACACACACACACACACACACACACACACTGCTAACTCAGAGAGTGAGGAAGGAATAGGCTCAAGTTCAAGTTCAAAGCAGAACCTGTTTATTTACTACTCCTCTCTCCTACTCATTGACCTAATACTCTCAAAAATATCTGAACACTGAAACCTCTTTTTCAGATTTCCTTTCTCTTAAGATCTTGTATTCTTAGACTTTCCCTTTAAATTGTCTGTGAATGCTGATGAATTTTAAGACTTCTTCTAATCAAGACTTGCAATTTCAGACTTATGACAGTCCTAGAATGTAAGGTCCAATGTACTATTTTGCTGAGAACAAACCTCGTTGAAAAGCCGCATCATCTTCATGAAACTGGCCGTGTCGCGTTCCTCGCCCGTGATGCTCTCGATCTCAGGTTCGATCCTCTTCAGGAACCTGTCCAAATCCTCCAGCATGGCGGTCACCTGCAGACACAGCAAACTGTTTATTGATCTACATCTAGCCGAAGTTGAAAAAACATGCTTCTGGGGATAACATTGTGTAAGCACAAACCTGAACACACAGACAGCCACCAGACATAAACAAAGAGACAGAAACGACACAGACAGACAAAAAAAGACAGGCAGACTGACACACACTCAAACAATGCACAGAGAGAGAGAGAGAGAGAGAGAGAGAGAGAGAGAGAGAGAGAGAGAGAGAGAGAGAGAGAGAGAGAGAGAGAGGGAGGGAGGGAGGGAGGGAGGGAGGGAGGGAGGGAGAGAGAGAGAGAGAGAGAGAGAGAGAGAGAGAGAGAGAGAGAGAGAGAGAGAGAGAGAGAGTGGCAAATACATAAACTCTCTCAAACACACACACAGACACACACACACAAACACACACACACACACATCCTCCACATACACACACACACTTTGATTATGACCAAACAGGTCAAACAGGTAAAAACGACGGTGACTCACCTGGTCAGACAGGTACTTGGTGAAAGTCCATATCCACTTGCTAGCATAGGTGGTGAGCACCTGTTTGATGGGCTGCAGGTCCACCCTCAGCCACCCCACCGAGTGGTACTCCTCCAGCCCCTGCACCTCGTCTCTCGCCGTCTGCAACGTACACAATAGAGAAAACTACTTGTAGCTTGGCACCTGAACAAATTCCCATACTGGTTACATTTTGGTTTCCTTGTGTTGTACTGGTATATTGCTTACCAGTATACTGACATTTTAGCATGAGAGTTTGGCTAGTTTTCCATCTTCTTCTTCTTCTTCTTTGTTCATGGGCTTAGACTCCCACGTTCACTCATGTTTTTAGCACGAGTGGATTTTTACGTGTATGACCGTTTTTACCCCGCTAGTTCAGCAATTCCGTGAATTGGGCAAGACATATACAACATGTACAAATGTTCATCTGCCTACCCTGTAGATGTCAATCTCATTGTCAAACTCATCCAGCGATGGCACGTTGCGTTTCTCTCCCTCTGTGGCATTCTTGGGGGTGAGGAAAGTCCGCTCTGCGTTTTCGTACACTTCCTGCGACATGGCACTTCTTGCTGATGATGCTCTGAAACAAAATGCAGACAGCAGGTCAAAATGTGAAATTAGTATTATTCCAATGCTGGGAAATTCGGGTCGCTTCCTCCAAGTGGAAAGCTAGCAGCAACAGAGCCGTGCTACCCAGGTGTGTGCATGTTTAGGGGTAATCAGCCGCCTACACTTATGGCAGAATGACCGAGGTCTTTTACATGCCACTGTGGTGACATGGGGGTGGGACATGGATACCGTCTCTGAGCATGCACATAAAGTTGAACCGTGTCCGTCCCTGGGGGGATTCGAATCTGTGACATTAGGATCACAAGTCCAGTGCTCTACATACTCAGCTACCCAGGCCCCTAATGGCACCACATCACACATTACTGCTCCCTCTCCCTCAAAATGGAAGTTTATGAAAAACAAAACAAAAGCATGAAGAAGGATGCTCACCTCTTATTAAAAAGAAAAAAAAAGAAAAGAAGAAAACAGTAAAAGGAGGGTTTGAAGCAGCCTGCATGCAACTGGGGCACACACAAAAAAAGAAGAAAAAAAAAAAGTTTATTGTGTTCAACGTGCTTTAAATGAGTACAAGTGTACCTTGAAGCCTGGGAGGAGCGGTCGGTCTGGACGGGGGGCTGTGGGACATGCTGCTTATCCACCTTGGCTGCCGTGGCAACACGCAGAGGGTTTGGCGTCTTGAGGCCATTGAGGAAGTCCTGGAAGGTCTGGTTGACGTCTTGTTGCCATAGGAACGCATACTCCTTGAACACTTCCAGAAGTTTCTGTGAACAGGAAGCCAGTGTAAACACAGGTTATCCATACATGGTCCTTGTTGGTTTCCTTGTCATAAACATCTTTTTTAAAGGGAGATTGGCCTCAAAAATGGTGTTTTTTTTCTTTTTTTTCCTGCAAAAGCATCTGCTCAATTCAGGTGGGTATCTCAAATGGTAATCAGATAGTGTAAAAAAATTATAAAAAAATGTTTTCTTCTTCTTCTTCTGCGTTCGTGAGCTGAAGCTCCCACGTACACTCGTGGGTTTTTTTTGCACGAGTGGAATTTTACGTGTATGACCGTTTTTTACCCCGCCATTTAGGCAGCCATACGCCGCTTTCGGAGGAAGCATGCTGGGTATTTTTGTGTTTCTATAACCCACCGAACTCAGACATGGATTACAGGATCTTTTTCGTGCGCACTTGGTCTTGTGCTTGCGTGTACACACGGGGGTGTTCGGACACCGAGGAGAGTCTGCACACAAAGTTGACTCTGAGAAATAAATCTCTCGCCGAACGTGGGGACGAACTCACGCTGACAGCGGCCAACTGGATACAAATCCAGCGCGCTACTGACTGAGCTACATCCCCCCCCCCCCAAAAAAAAAAAATTTTTTTTTTCCATTCTACACCTTTCTCTCTTCTTCTTGTCGTTCGCTGCAGGCAGGTTTCACAATCTTCAATCACAGACTTCCTTTTTTTTCAACAAAATCAATCTTGACAGAGATCTTTGAAATAGTGTTTTTATTAAAGCCTTACATCCTCCTGGATGGAATCAAGACAAAAACTTGTATGGAGACGCATTCTTGTCGACATAATGTGATAGCTTGTTACAGTACTCTATCAAACAAAGGGATAGACGTAAACAGAATTGGGTAACGATTTATTCAAAGAATATTGTCCAGAGGCTTTAATAAATTAAGCAATAACAATGCAAGCAAAATATCATTTCCGAGCTCAGTGAAAAAGCAGCAAATAAGGACTAATTATGGGAATTCCGTTCTTCTGAACTGCTATTTCGCTGTGATGCACGTCATGAGCATACCTTCAAAAGTAACAATGTTAATTGCACTCCATTTCTCACTTTAAAAAAAAAGTAGAATCATTGACCAATAGAAAAAAACGAGTTTGGAATTTTTTTTGCATATTCTTGGGGAATAAATACCTGAAAATGTAACCCTACCCTCTAAATGGTGACATCATGACAGCGAAAAAAAATATACAGAACAAGTCATGTGAAGCGATAATAAAACATTAAGTTGGTTTGAAACTAAAAGATCAACATTGGAATCAGGGACGAGTCATTAACAATGCTAGTGAGATTTGGCTAGCCGAAACCAGAAGACCGAGACGGGTTGCCTCCGCGAAGCATATGAACAAAACGGGCGATTTTTCTCATTTGAGCAGATTTTCACACTAAGCATGACATATCTGTTTATACATTGGGATCCAGGAAATCCAAAGGATACAATGCAATAACTTTTGAATCTGTAATCAAAAGTGTTATTGTTATTTGCAATTTTTAGAATGTTATGTACCAAATTTTATAATACATTTCATAACTTGACGAAATGTAAAACAAGTCGCGTAAATCGATATAAAAACATGTAGTCAATCTATAGGCATCAAATTGAAGGATAAACTAAAAAAAAAAAAACAGTCCGATCGGCGAGACTAAATTCAGATAGTCTCGGCTAACCATACCCGAAAACCGTCACGGATCACACTCATCTCCGCGAAGCATACTCAACCTGTTTTCTTTAATTCTGAACGCGTTTTTAAAGTAAACATAACATATGTATATATATATTTTAAATCAGGAGAAGATAAGAAGTACAATGCAGTAGTGTTTGAATCTGTAATGAAATATTCGTTTTTGATGACAATTTTAATGAGCGAACTAATTCACTTATTTTCAAGCTACCTGGCTCAAATGCAATATCAAAGTCCCGACTTAATCAAAGATTACTTAACAGGTCCGCCTCAACTATCACAAAAACGGAAATGACGTCATCAAAGACTGTGGCAGAGTACCTTAACGCAGTCCTAGTATATCCACTACTGACTGAACTGTGGCATAGTACCTGGACGCAGTCCCAGTATATCCACTACAGACTGAACTGTGGCATAGTACATGGACGCTGTCCCAGTATATCCACTACAGACTGAACCTTAATGTCTTGCATTTTCTACAACTACTCTGCACACATAAGAAAACCCAACCCCTCTCGCACGCACACATGCAAGTACGCACGCATCAACACTCACGCATCAACACTCACACACACACACACACACACATAAGCTAACACAAACGAACACGTGCGCACAACGCTCGCGCGCACGCTTACACACACACACACACACACACACACACACACACACACACACACACGCACGCACGCACACACACACACACACACACACAAACGAACACGTGCGCGCAACGCTCGGCCGCACGCACGCACACACACACACACACACACACACACAGCTAGATAATACATCATCTGATATGTTTCCTTGTTCATATGCTTTTTTCAAGTCATAAACGTAAACAATGAATGGTTTTACTGGGATTTTGTGCAGCGTTTTGTATTATCTGCGTTGTTGTCGGATTTAAATACTCTCTCAAAAACTGGGTATCTAATCACGACCGATAAGATTTTCCCCTTTTCGATTAAAAAGTACAATGAGATTTAGTCAGAACCATAACATTATTCTTCCAAAAACACTTATTAACATCCATGTAAAAGAAACACAACTCTGTTCATCAAATTATCTCACCCTTTGCAAGAAACGTATGGCGAAGGCACATTTCGCGCCGCGGTGCAGATGACGCAATTAACTCTCGTGACGAAACGATTGGTTCGTGACGTCGCGTCATCAACCGTTCATGAATGGCCCTTGTATGAATGGCATTCTTTCTGTTGGGATGACGTGTGAACCTCATCATTAGTGACTTGGAAAATCGGTCGGATTTAGGTATCCCCGAAGTCGGTCGGAATTGGATACACTTACCCTACACTCTTCCACACTGACAGGCGCGCGCGCACGTACGCACGCACATATGCAACAATAACAATGACAAAAATCAAACTTTTAAAAGCACTTGAAAGTTAATAAACAAAGCAACTATTGATTCCCTACGATTATATGATCGTGACTGGCTCTCTTTCCAAGTTGGAACGTTTTCAATCTGCTGTCTGACGTCATCAAAGTGTTGAAAAACGTACGGCGATGTCTATAAAACTCTCACTTGACCACAACATTCACAATGCAGTGCATTCAAGGATTGAAAAAAAACACTGGCGTTGATCAGACACAGTCACTGAATGTTGTTATTTTACAAATGAATCTGCTTAACATTTGGTAAGAAATGACCGTCAATAGTGCCGGGCGGTCGTGAGAATTCAAGGTTTTCAGAGACAGACAGTAAATAACGTGCTCTGAAATAAACACATGCCGAAAAATTCTTTAGTCAGCCAGTTGATCATCTGCCTGACAACGGATAGGAAGTATAAAATTGGTCGCATCATGGCAATTTGCTGTGTATGGCGGTCATAGCAGACGATTTGTCTTCAGGACGGTCGTGAGAAAAAATGAGACAGACACCTTGCCCGAGTGACTAGACAGTAAATAACGTGCTCTGAAATAACCACATGCCGAAAAATTCTTTAGTCAGCCAGTTGATCATCTGCCTGACAACGGATAGGAAGTGTAAAATTGGTTGCATCATGACAATTTGCTGTGTATGGCGGTTATAGCAGACGATTTGTCTGCAGGGCGGTCGTGAGAAAAAATGAGACAGACACCTTGCCCGAGTTACTAGACAGTAAATAACGTGCTCTGAAATAAACACATGCCGAAAGATTCTTTAGTCAGCCAGTTGATTATCTGCCTGACAACGGATAGGAAGTGTAAAATTGGTTGCATCATGACAATTTGCTGTGTATGGCGGTTATAGCAGACGATTTGTCTGCAGGGCGGTCGTGAGAAAAAATGAGACAGACACCTTGCCCGAGTGACAAAATGACCAAGCGCAAGTAGAATAAGCCGTAGTTAGCCTTTCAAAACCCTTTCATGTCGTGATTTGATGGAAATTGCTACTTATTAAAAGCATGTTACGTCCAAACCTTTTAACAGCCATTCCAACTGAACAGATTTGTAATTAACGTTTTTGAGACAGACACATTTAGGAAAAAGACCGTTTACTTCACATGCGATTGTATCGACTAAACATAAACACATTCATTGTTTTTTTTAACTAAGTGTGTTCATCTATCTCTGTTCTTTGGTTTCTAATGTACTTTTCACTGGATTTCTTTGAGTGTTTTTGTACTGGTGCCTTTGTCTATTGCAATGTGGCTAAAAAGGGAAATCGTGTCTGTCTCATTTCTCACGACCGACCTACCTTTTTCGCTGGTGGGGAATACAAATTTGACTTAAATTCGATCAAAGTTTATTTTTCATATGTAAATTCCGAAGACATTCGACACAGACCAGTGAAAATTCACGACTAAACAAAACGAAACATTTTATTTAATATCAAAGTCAGGGACATACCCGACTCTGAAGACTGTGAAACCTGTCTGCACCTTTCTCTCAAAACATAGACAAGAAAACGACTGTTTAATCAGATCAGAAGCTTTTGTTGAGAACAATCAGTGAAGATTTTGAATTCTACGTCGTCATGGAATTTTGGCATAACTCATTTTATACATCTTTTCAGTAAAAGGCCAAAACTAATTATTTTTATCATGAAATAGTGTGTATATGTGTACCTGGTATGGATAGAAAGATAAAAGAATGTTAAATCTTGTATTGTCCATCGTATTTTAGAGAATATTTCTCATGGAGAATGATTTACTAAGTCTTATAAGCACAAAAACATCAATATCGCCAAGAATCAAGTTACGCCAAATTTCCAGGACGACAAACAAACAAAAAAAACTGAACTCTGTGGTTCGCTCTATATGGGCTGTGATAACACCTGTGATCGGTGGGTTATAGAAACACGAAAATACCCAGCATGCTTCCTCCGAAAACGGCGTATGGCTGCCTAAATGGCGGGGTAAAAAGCGGTCATACACGTAAAATTCCACTCGTGCAAAAAACACGAGTGTACGTGGGAGTTTCAGCCCACGAACGCAGAAGAAGAAGAAGAAGAAGTTCTTTAAAAAATACGGCTGTGCACAGAGAGCACCGTTCATTTTGGGTGTGTGACCAAGTGGAGGGATGGTCTTATCCCATGTGAAAGCCTGACTAGATCTGAGACTTTTTTCACCAGGCGGCGTGGGCCTTTAAACACGTACTTGCAGCCCAAGAGGAATCACTGTCCATTCTACTGACCTTGCATTCTTCAGCGTTGTCGTCCACGAGCTGTGTGATGTCTGACAGCAGTTGCTTCACTTCCTCGTCAGCCGCAACGTAGTCCTCGTACGATCCCTGTCACAATTTCAATATTTATCAGCTGATTTTCAAACATGAAAGATACAATAACAAAAATGTAAAATGCAAAACATGTTAACTCCTTCTGTGACCTTGACCTTGGGAATAGCACAGTAAATAGACGATGTTCTGAAATAACTGTCAGGTTTGTATTGGTTGCGAAAGAGTGAATACTCTTGCTTAACTCTTAACGTCCTGTACCGCGCGGTTCCGCTTGACGTCAATAATCCTGAACCGCGCGGTACCGCGCGTTCTCTGCTAGTGTCATTAAACAAGAGTTACCAGCCTTCCGATGCTCTCCTGCATTGGAAAACAGCTTTAGTCCTTCGATGCACATGGCATGGCTGCCGGTCGTTTTTTCTCAGGACTTTTGAATGTGATTTCGATTTTTGTGGACGGATTTTGTTTGGATTTTTTGTGTTAGCTTTCAAAATTCAACATGGAGACGAGTGATAGTGATAGTGACACGTCTTTTCACGGGTTTGAGGTAAGAAATGTGGAGAATGACTTCGATGGTGGTGATGATGATAGTGGACAGAGTGATCTATGGTAAAAAAAAATATCAAGTAAATCCATCCATAAACAATAAAAATATGATTTTTTTATTGAACACACCCAAATTTTGTCTCTTTTTCCCAAATCCTTATAGGATTTGCACTGGGACATGCAAAAAACCTTACAGGACGTTAAGAGTTAAAGTGAGTCCCACATTGACATTATTGGCCGGTCAGTAGCGAGAGGTGTGTCTGAAACACATGGGCAAGTAGCACTCTTTCACAACCCATACAACCGGCACGGTTGGCCTAGTGGTAAGGCGTCCGCCCCGTGATCGGGAGGTCGTGGGTTCGAACCCCGGCCGGGTCATACCTAAGATTTTAAAATTGGCAATCTAGTGGCTGCTCCGCCTGGCGTCTGGCATTATGGGGTTAGTGCTAGGACTGGTTGGTCCGGTGTCAGAATAATGTGACTGGGTGAGACATGAAGCCTGTGCTGCGATTTCTGTCTTGTGTGTGGCGCACGTTAAATGTCAAAGCAGCACCGCCCTGATATGGCCCTTCGTGGTCGGCTGGGCGTTAAGCAAACAAACAAACAAACAAACAACCCATACAAACCTGACAGGGGGATAGGAAATAACTCATTTGGTAGCAGCTCTGGCTTTGGAACCAGCTATTGGCTTGGGTTTGAACCCCCACATTTGGTGAGGGATTTATTTCCCAGTCAACTTTGCGCAGATTCTCCTCGGTGTCCGAACACCCCCTGTGTGCACGCATGCGCATGATAAAAAACCCAAGTTCACAGCAAAAGTCTGAGGGCTTGGAAACACGAGTACACGCATGCAGGGATACAAAATGATAAAGGGTAGCGCTGTACCGTATTGAAACTCGTTTTCCCCAGTGACAAAGCAGCCTGAACTTCCATGAGGGGAACCTTACAGGACTATACAAAATCTTATCCTTGTCCTTATCAAGAGCAATTGATGGGGTTCACCCATTAGTCTTGATCTCACCTTTGCCCCCAGCATCTTCACAAGGCGCCCCCTGGCTACAAAAGCAGCCAGCCAGCGCTGCACGAGTTCTTGCACGCTGACAACGGACGACGTCTGGTCCAGTGGAGGTCTGAAGGCAACGTTGTTTTCAATCAGCTCAAGGCGAATGGTCAGGATGGGCAGAGTTCTCTCCTCATCATCCTCGTCATTGTCGTCAGGCTGTAAAGAGAAAAATGAGTTGTAGATTATTAATCTAAATTAAAAAAACAAAAAACACTGTCCATCGTCCATTTTGTCCATTATTGTCAGGCTGTAAAGAAAAGGCTATATAAACAGTCTTGTCATTGCTACGGCCATCTTGGAGACATTCTGGAACAAGTCACAGCAACATTTCTTTATTATTTTGTGTCTGTCGTGTCTCTTGTTTGTCCTCTTTAAAGACAGTTAGGTCGAGGCTCCTGTGACCGGCACGGTTGGCCTTGTGGTAAGGCGTCCGCCCCGTGATCGGGAGGTCGTGGGTTCGAACCCCGGCCGGGTCATACCTAAGGCTTTAAAATTGGCAATCTAGTAGCTGCTCCGCCTGGCGTCTGGTGTTATGGGGTTAGTGCTAGGACTGGTTGGTCAGAATAATGTGACTGGGTGAGACATGAAGCCTGTGCTGCGACTTCTGTCTTGTGTGTGGCGCAGAATTATATGTCAAAGCAGCACCGCCCTGATATGGCTCTTCGTGGTCGGCTGGGCGTTAAGCAAACAAACAAACAAACAAAGGCTCCTGTGAACTTGTAGTTTTGTCCTGAATCAAATTTTTCAAAAATTCAACCTCTCCTGTCTTATATTGATAGGTAGAGGGTTCGGTTGTTTTTATATTATTTTTTCTTCTGTATTGAACCCAGGGGTTGATTGGAGAACGATTCAGCACTAGTAAACCTGCACACAAGTTGACTAGGAGAGCTGAAAAATCTCCGCACTTAACCCAACAGACGCAGCCGGGATTCAAACCCTGAACACTTCATATGGAAGGCCGACGTCTTAACCGTTATACTATGCACAATTAGGTCGACCGTGTTTGCATCATGTAGACATCACAATACATTTTGACAGTTAGAAACAGTTCTTCTGCCACCATATGAAACAAAAATAGATTAGCAAATCCAAAAAGAAATAGACTGCCAACGTTCCAAAATTCAGAATAAAAAAACATGGGCGGGGATGTAGCTCAGTCGGTAGCGCGCTGGATTTGTATCCAGTTGGCCGCTGTCAGCGTGAGTTCGTCCCCACGTTCGGCGAGAGATTTATTTCTCAGAGTCAACTTTGTGTGCAGACTCTCCTCGGTGTCCAAACACCCCCGTGTGTACACGCAAGCACAAGACCAAGTGCGCACGAAAAAGATCCTGTAATCCATGTCAGAGTTCGGTGGATTATAGAAACACGAAAATACCCAGCATGCTTCCTCCGAAAACGGCGTATGGCTGCCTAAATGGCGGGGTAAAAAAACGGTCATACACGTAAAATTCCACTCGTGCAAAAAACACGAGTGTACGTGGGAGTTTCAGCCCACAAACGCAGAAGAAGAAGAAGAAGAAGTCAATAACAAACATTCCAACAACCTACCTTTCTTGTTTTTTGATACAAAAATAGATTGTTCTAGTTTCGTCAGCAGTTGACAGAACAACCTTTCACCCTTACGTCAACAGAATGTTCCCCTGGAAAAGTTTGTTTAACTTTTTGAAAGAGATGAAGACATCTTTACCACAAAACTATGCACACTTACGTCGAGCATGTTAGCCTGCACCAAAGTGTTGAGCATGGTTCTGAGGCTGGACAGCGTGGATTGCTTCAACCCGTCCAACACGATAGCGTCGATGTAGTCAATGTAGTCTTGCCATGCTGGAGACGCCTGGCTGATTTGTACAACCTGTTAGAAAAACAGAGAAGAATTAACACATTGTTCAATGAAAACATCTTGATCAGTGGTGTGGAATGAAAAGAAAGGAGAGAGAGAGAGACAATGACAATGACAATGACAATGACAATTCTTTATTTAACGAGGGTAGTAGATTAAGCAGTGGTCTGCTTTTTTACATCAAGAGAGAGAGAGAGGGAGAGAGAGAGAGAGAGAGAGAGAGAGAGAGAGAGTGTGTGTGTGCATGTGTGTGTGTGTGTGTGTGTGTGTGTGTGTGTGTGTGTGTGTGTATGTGTGTGTGTGTGCGTGCGTGCATGTGTGAGTGTGTGTGTGTGCCAGTGTGAGTGTGTGCATGCACGCACACGTGTGCATGGGTGTGTGTGCAAGACCTTGTATCAGAGCCTGTGTAGAGGGGGGAGAAGTGTGTGTGTGTGTGTGGGGGGGTATGCAGTTGGAAGAAAAGTAGAGGAAAAGCACAGTGATATTGTCTGCTATTTTAGTAAGCTGTTTCATATTTCTACCTTCATTACTACCTCTCTGCCGTCAACATTTCCCACACACAAACACTTGCATAAGGAAAAACAGCACGGCATGAAAGAAAGAAGGCTGATGGCTTACCTCAAAGGATGTCTGAATAATGCAGTGAATCTTGTTGCCAGAGGGAACCACAAGGTTTTCCAGTTCTTCATCCAGACTCCTGGAAAACGGGTAAAGAACCAAATTAATACAGAGATATTTCTGAAATCTCACTTTATAGTAAAACTACTTCTAGAGAGCAAAAAGCATAAAAAAAACTTACCTGAAAAATGCCCGACGTATAGTAAAGTCTACCCCCTATTCCTCCCCCCCCCCTCCACACACACGAAAAACGAAGAATTACAAACTGTTGCATGTCAAGCAGCTCTCTACACAGGATATAATATGCCCCAGAAACATCCTTGTATGTTAAAACTTTTACTTCTCCAACCGCCCCCCCCACCCCCCTCCTTCGTCCCCCATCCCTTTACAACCCCCTCTACCCAACCCCTTCTTGACCAAACCCCTCCGCCCCCCCCCCCCCCAAAAAAAAAAAAAAAAAAAAAAAAAAAAAGCAAACCAACACATACACCATGAACACAACAACAACCATGAACCACAACAACAACAACATACTTCTGCATGTCAAGCAGCTCCTCCATGGAGTAGGACAGGGTGAGCTTTCGGGCGTGAAAGACGTCGAGCGTGCCCCCCGACCAGGAGATGGTCATGGCCGCGATGTCATGGCAACCCGTCTGGACGATGTCCAGGTTCTGATGCACGTCCATGCACACCAGTGACATGGCCGTCTCGATGAAGTCCGCCGACTCCTTCATTCGCCACGTGTAGTGTTGCAGTCCCTGCTCCAACAGCTGTGGGGGGAGAGGGAGGTAAGAAATGGTTATTGCGATTGTATGACAGGTTGGGGAGGGAGGGAGGGAGGGAGGGAGGGAGGGAGGGAGGGAGGGAGGGAGGGAGGGAGGGAGGGGGGTGAGGACGGGTTGTGTGTAGGTGGGTGGCTGGATGTTAGGAGCGTGTGGTGGTTGCAGGTGAGTATGTTCATTTGTGTGTGTGTGTGTGTGTGTGTGTGTGTGTGTGTGTGTGTGTTTGGTGTGGTGTGGTGTGGTATGGTGTGGTCTGGTGTGATGTGGTGTGTGTGTGTGTGGTGTGTGTGTGTGTATGTGTGTGTGTGTGTGGGTGTGAAGTGGTGTGGTGTGTGTGTATGGCTGCTTCATGCGCCACATGTAGTACTGAAGTCCCTGCTCCAACAGCTGCAGATAAAGATAGAGAGAGGGAGATGTTATTGTTATTGTATGACAGGTTGGGGCATGGGAGGGGGGGGGGATGCTATGTGTGGGGTTAGGGTGTGCATGTGTCTGTGCCGACTTCTTCATTCGCCACGTGTAGTGCTGTAGTCCCTGCTCCAACAGCTGTGGGGGAAGATAAGATATGGTTATTGTGGGATATGGTGTGAGTGTTGCAGTAGGGGGGATGCGTCCCGACTGAGACAAAGATCTCTGGACTAAATTTTCAATCTATTTGGTTGAAAAATGAGGTTGTTACAATGCTGCCTCAATTGTCACTAAGAGCAGGATATGATGTCATCAAAGACTGTCCAAAAAAACTGAAAAAACATCTGGGGATATCATTCTCAGGAACTCTCGTACAGTTTCATGAAGATCGGTCCAGTAGTGTAGTTTTCTCTGAATCTCTCTACACATACACACTGACAGACAGACACACACACAAACACCACCACCCTTGTCTAGATTCACTGTCTATATTGAAACATTTAGTCACAACTTGACTTAACGTAAAAAAAAAAAAAGAACAAGAAAAAAACATTTAAATAACTTAAACAACAAGAACAAGAAAGTAAGAAGTAAAAGTCAACGCACCAAATCAATCTGCGCCAGCTTTCTCTCAAACATGGGTTTCTCAAACGCGGTCAGAGTTCTCATGATGGAGTTGTAGTTGGAGACAATGGTCTCCAGTCTGGTTGCCGTGACGCTCAGCTCAAAGGAGTCAGTGTTACGGAGCAGCTCCTTAGCAGCAGGCGGCAGTCGTGTGCTGAAGGGCGGCTGACTGATGTAGCGAACCTCTCGCAGAAGAAGGAGGAGCTGGGGGTCAAGGTTGACGTGAATGACCTGAGGTCGCTCTTCCGTCTCTTCGTCGTACTCATCTGCAATCTGTTTTGAGAGGAATTGTAAAAAAAAGTCTTGGTTAAGTTGAGCTGGTTGGTTGCAGTGTACTGTTGATGTTTCTGATTAAAAGCTCAGACATATACACACACTCTTTCACTCTCTTCTCTTGTGTACGCACACACACACACACACACACACACACACACACACACACACACACACACACACACACACTTAGTTTGGTATCCACTCTGGTCCAGACAACAACAACAACAACAACAACAACAACAACAACAACAACAACAACAACAACAACAACAACAACAACAACAACAACAACAACAACAACAACAGAAATGCACAATTACCAGCAGAGGCTGTTTCAGACGCAGTGTCAGCTCTGCAGTGATGCTGGACTGCCAGCTAATGATGATGTCATTCTCGTACCTGCAATTAAATGTTCATGACACTATTAAATATTGTATTTTAACATGCATATACAAAGATTCATGCACACACATGCACGCAAACTCCCATGCATGCGCACGCACACACACACACAGTCTTTCTCACTCTCTCTTTCTCTGTGTGTGTAACTCCCCCCCCCCCCCCCTTCACCTCTCTCTTTTTCAACCCATCTCCTCTCTTTCTCAAGCAAGTATTATTGAAATTCTGAACGATTCTTGATTATTTTCCGTGAGCACTTGGTCTTGCATTTGCGTGCTCACACAAAGGGGGATAAGGCACTAGGAGGTCTGCATATCAATTGACATGGGAGATTGGAAAAATCTGCACCCTTTACCCACCAGGCGTGGCCGGGGTTTGAACCCACGACCTTCTGATTGGGAGGCCGGTGTCTCATCCACTTGGCAATTGCGCTCGTCAAAATATGAAATGAAATGGGAGGAGTGGCTTACTTGTCGAGATCCTTGACGAGTTCAGAGTAGGTGTCCCTCATTCCCCAGCCAGAGTCGCCGTCCAGAGAGTGGGGGCTCACTTTCCTCATCTTCTCCATCGGCCGCTGTCACAATTATTCAACATGCTGTCAAATGGAGAGTTACATGCTGGTACAGTCGAACCCCCGTTTAAGACCTCTAAAAATCTGAGAAAATCAGATCTTAAAAAGGAGGGAGTCTTAAATTTGGGGGGGGTGGGGGGGTGTGTGTCTTATATAATTGAGCATGAAAGTCACTTGTTCAGTTAAATGCTTGTTACAGACCTGTTTACCCACACTTTGACTTTGGTGTACTTTTCACAGAGATTCAGTGTATTTTCAAAATATTGAGTGTATTTTGCAACTCACAAGAAACGTTCATGAGCTATTGCTTCAAGGGTAGCAATAACATTTTCATTTCAGAGGTGTATGTACCAGTGCAAAATGGTATTCCTTACCTGGTTAACATGTTAACCGACTGAACGTGTCCACATTTGCCACAGCTAGGTCTCCAAAAACAGACGACAACAATGGCGGCAGATAAAATCTCGTCATATCACGTCTCATGTGATTACATTGACCAATCGTCACAGCTGGATTTTATCCACTGGGCTATCGCGAGAACAGGTTTGGCAACTTAATTTTTATTTATTCTTCTTCCATCTAGTGATCACGATCAAACTTGATGTTTTTTACGATCGTCATGTCTTTTTCTCTCCAAACGTATTGGTCGTATGCTTGGCAACTTGGTGTACAAAATACGGCGAAATCGTATGGGTAATCAGGTCTGTTGTTATTCTCTCAGGTGCCGGGAGACTCGTTCTGCATCACTCTATAACACGCGTGGTATGCATTTAGAGCACTAACCGGCACGGTTAGCCCAGTGGTAAGGCGTCCGCCCCGTGATCGGGAGGTCGTGGGTTCGAACCCCGGCCGGGTCATACCTAAGACTTTAAAATTGGCAATCTAGTGGCTGCTCCGCCTGGCGTCTGGCATTATGGGTTTAGTGCTAGGACTGGTTGGTCCGGTGTCAGAATAATGTGACTGGGTGAGACATGAAGCCTGTGCTGCGACTTCTGTCTTGTGTGTGGGGCACGTTAAATGTCAAAGCAGCACCGCCCTGATATGGCCCTTCGTGGTCGGCTGGGCGTTAAACAAACAAACAAACAAACAATTTAGAGAACTTACTTCCCTTTGTCTATCAGATATTGGACAGGTTGTTAAATGGAGTTTCGCGTTGCTACAAATCAAAAGGTGTCTGTATAATACCAGAATTGATCTCACACTGATATTTACTACCAGTGCCTCTGTACAATGGAGCCTTTGTTGTGAGACCCTCCATTACAAGGCTACCTCTACTGTACAACATCATTTTCCCAGACATGTTCTTCATAGTGTCACACACTTACAGTGCCCAGGGTTTGCAGAAATCGAAAAGGGCAGAAGCTGGAATCTAACAATTTATAGTGATTAAATGCACCAGTCAATCGGACATCAGCATTGCTTGTTTGACCTTGGAGTGTGGTTTGAACTCATGCCACTTTCAACCCCTTACACATTTTATAAACTAGAACATAAATATCCTGGTTGGTCCGGTGTCAGAATAATGTGACTGGGTGAGACGTGAAGCCTGTGCTGCGACTTCTGTCTTGTGTGTGGCGCACGTTAACTGATATCACCATTCGTGGTGGACTGGGCGTTAAGCAAACCAACAAACAAACAGAAATATCCTGCCAAATGCCCCAAATGAAAAATTTAGATATCTTTTAAGTTTCAATAAAGTCATTGGGTGGCAAGCTCCCAAACTTATCGCTAGACTATTTCACACGCACCCACTTGGTGCATGGATATGAAGATATCTTACTAGAACTAACGTCATCGCTTTTCATAGCTACTTTATACTTTTATCAGAACATTTTAAGAATGCATTTTTATATCCAAGTACTTCTTATTTGCACTGTTAATTAGATGAGCGAGAGTGTGCGGGAGATAGGGAGGGTGGTGACGTACTGTACATAAAGGGTGTGCGGGAGATAGGGAGGGTGGTGACGTACTGTACATAAAGGGTGTGCGGGAGATAGGGAGGGTGGTGACGTACTGTACATAAAGGGTGTGCGGGAGATAGGGAGGGTGGTGACGTACTGTACATAAAGGGTGTGCGGGAGATGGGGAGGGTGGTGACGTACTGTACATAAAGGGTGTGCGGGAGATAGGGAGGGTGGTGACGTACTGTACATAAAGGGTGTGTGGGAGATAGGGAGGGTGGTGACGTACTGTACATAAAGGGTGTGTGGGAGATAGGGAGGGTGGTGACGTACTGTACATAAAGGGTGTGCGGGAGATAGGGAGGGTGGTGACGTACTGTACATAAAGGGTTTGCGGGAGATAGGGAGGGTGGTGACGTACTGTACATAAAGGGTGTGCGGGAGATAGGGAGGGTGGTGACGTACTGTACATAAAGAGTGTGTGGGAGATAGGGAGGGTGGTGACGTACTGTACATAAAGGGTGTGTGGGCCTTTGTGTGTTTTTACATAGACAAATCTTGCCAATGTTTTTACAGAGTGACGTTGAATAAACCATTTTATCATCATATCAAAAAGAATGTGTACCTTGATGCGCTGCTTTAATCCGTAGACCCACATCAGTTTGCTGACGACGGGCGGCATGTTGCTGTGAAGCGGCGGGCTGATGGCGTTCTCAGAAAACATGGTCCGCACTTGACTCAGCTCGGCCGAAAACGCATGAACAAGCTGTCGGTCTTTGTCCTTCAGATGCAGCTGTCAACAGTACCAATCAGTTCATTGACTGATCCAGCAAAGCTACTGGCTAATCAATTAGTCACTCATTCAATTCATCAACCATTCAAATCGTCGTTCAGTTAATCCCTTATTTCCTCACTCAGTAAACAATCAATCAAACAATCTATCCATCAATCAATGAGCGCTTCTGGGGTGATAACGCGAGACAACTCCTGTGATCTTGCCACGAGGTGGCGCCAGTTACCAGCCGAAAGGAAGAAGGGGCATAACCTCACCAGAACCGACCATTGTCTGTTTACCGTATAAAATGCACGACTTACACTTGAACTGTTACCAAACCGATATGCTATTTGGGACCAATGCAAGTTTGTTTCCCTTTTTCGTGTGATCTTGCCGCGAGGTGGAGCCAGTTACCAGCCGAAAGAAAGAGGGGGCATAACCTCACCAGAACCGCCCAATGATAAATGCATCAAACAATTAATTTTTATTTTATTTTTTTTTTTATTTATTTATTTTTTTTTTTTTAAATGAAGTTTCTTTTTTTTTTTTTTTTTTTTTTTTTCCCTGCACCTGTTCCTTGTCCCGGTGTGCTCTCACGCCGCCCCGTCCCTGCACTCACTGCTCCATCCACATCTGAATTTCGTTCCGCTGCCAGACTTGCCGATTTTACAGACGCTCCAGGGAGGGATGTCGGGTCGCTGCGGTAGGCTACCCTCGGAAGATGACACTGCACTTCTGCTGAGTCACTTCGACGGTGTTCAGTAGTGGGTCTGTCCCGAGCTAACGGACGCAGCCCACTACCTACTATGCCCCCTACTAACGACATTGACTGCTAAGTCGCGGAGCCAGACTGAGTGAGGGTCCCCTCCAGAGAGCAGACCGCCACCACGTCCCTCCGTCGACCCCCCAGAACGTCACACGTTGAAGACTGACAGCAGAAGTACTTTTCAGGGAAGGATGGAACAGGAACACTGAGACCAAGGTCACCATGAGAGCTCCGGGCATGAAGGGCCACAAGAGCAAGGACAATTTATAATTTTGGATGATTAATGAGATGAGGATGATTATAATGATGATGCTATGGATTTCCAATTTTGGTTTGAGACTACGTGACAGGGCAGCACTCTACGCTTACTGTCATAATATATCCTGGTGTCAACCAGGCCCGAGAACTGCAGCACCTGCGGTGTTGGTCAGGTAAACAGAACCTGAGCACCCTCAAAGTCGCATTCGTTAAGTGAATGACACTCGGCTGTGTGATTCCAGCCTTCCCATAGGAACCATAGCACTTCCACTCTGGGTAGGAGCCGACCGTAGCCCGAAAAACCCACATGACCCTGATGGGATTCGAACCCACGACCTCCCGGCCCACAGCCCGATGCGCTAACCACTGCGCTACGGGGGCCGGTAAACAATTAATTTTAAAAAAACCAGCATTCTCAAAAGAGAACAAGTCAGAGTTGTAGCTAACCTAGGCAGATCTTACCTGCACCATCTCACGACCGCTGACCCCCTCAAAGACCTCCAGCAGACGTAGCTGAGACTCCACTGTGGGGCACTGAGTGAACGCCTGGCGCAGGATCCCCGACAGACGCTTCTCCAGCGACTGAAAAAATACATGTAATGACGGAAATTATTCCATGAGTTTAACCCTTAAAGTGACACAATACACATCAATAATGTTTTTCTGTTTTGTTTTGCTACCATGAAATAATCAATACTCTGACAAGGGAAACCACTGTATATTGCCCTTTCAAATGCAGAAAGATGTTTGCCTCCCCTGAAGACCATTTTCTCAGTTTTGGTGTCTTTGTTTTATATTGCATGTTATGATTTTGTAAAAGACTTTTTTTTTAACTAAATACTTCAAGCAGTCAAGGGGTTTCACAATCAGTTCTGCAACACACTGTTCATACCATCAGGTTCCAGTGGAACCTTCCTTTTAACCCCCAGGCTCTCCCCCCCACCCCCCCCCCCCCCCCCCCCTTCTGGATTCTGGAATGAGTTGGCTTTCAACAAGTACAAACACAGTTCAAAGAAACCAGACAAGCTCGTATTCACCTGTGTAAATAAATAATGAACAAGTCAATGCACACTGCTGTAATTTCATGAATCAGTCAATGAATCTCAGCCACGCTTGCAAAACCCTACCTTGACGATGGTGCGGAACTGGAAGAAGGCGCGCTCAAAGGACTGCGAGCCGTCGATGTTGAGCACATTGGTGACGACGGAGAAAAAGTCGTTCATGGCCTGCGTATACTTCTGATGGATCTCCTTCACCATGGCATCCAGGCTCATGCTGCCAGCACCCCCTACCTCTGCCGCTCCGGCTAACAGACGAAAGTGACGCGTCGTCTCGACCAGCTCCAGAACATCATTGCATCTGTTGGTGGAAAAAGTGCTTTGTTTGTATTCTTTGAGTCTCAGTGAGCATGTGTGCATTCTGCTATGCATTTTTGGCTGAGCGTGCACACTTTTGAAATTGCATGTGTGTGTGTGTGTGTGAGTTTGAATGTGTGTGCTTTCGTATATGTGTGCATGTGAACACCACACCCTCATTTCCACAGTATACCAATGGATAACTAGACACTCACACACTTTTATTACATACTCTATCACTTAGATGCACACCATCCCCCCCCCTCCCACTTCGCTCCTTCATATACACACATACATTTCATCCTCATAACCCCTCTCTACCCCCCCGCCTCACACACTAGTCCATCCTCCTCTCCACACACACACTCATCATCCTACTCCCTTCACACACACACACACACACACACACACACACACACACACACACACACACACACCCACCTCTCCTTACAGCTGTTAAGAAGACCAAAACATGCATGGAGCGTTGCATGGTAATACCCCCCCCCCCCCTAATTCACACACACCCACACACAAACCCACCTCTCCATGAAGCTGTTGAGGAGATCAAAGCACGGAGCGTTGCGCGGCGGCCATGGGGAGTCCGTCATCAGATCCTCTTCATTCAGCGACGTGCTGCTTCCGTCCGAGTCCAAACTGCGCAGCCCGTAGCGAGGGGTGTAGGCGTGCGGTCCGTACATCTTGGTGGTGAACAGGTTCCCATGGGGCCGTGCAGCCCTGAGATCAAATCAACAACAAAGCAGAGTGAGAAAGGACATACAGTGGAACCCCCTTTTTAAGACCTCCACAAATCTGAAAAAATCAGGTCTTAAACAGGGAGTCTTAAATGTCTGTAGGCGATGAACAGAAAGTCTGAGAAAAGAGGTTTTAAAACAAGAGCGAGTCTTAAATGTTGTTGTTGCGGGGGGTGGGGGGGGGTGGGGTCATAAAAGACGGCTTAATCCACTGTGTTAAGAAGACCCAGACAAATTAAGAGACAATTGTTTTTTTAGAGGCAGGTTCTGTCAGATTGTTCCAAATGTGCTGTCCATAGTAGGTGGTTTGAGCTTGTGTCAAAGTCAAAAGCCAAATACAGTAGATTATTGGAAGGTTTAACTAATGACAGACCTGTTTACCCCCATAAGTTTTGGAGTAATGCTCAGCCCCAAAAATAGTAATCCTGGCACAAAAATAGTAATCATCCAGCATTCGTCGCCAATTACAACGCACATGACAACTGTGTCTGCGAAACGCAATCATGCACATATATCCATCATTCACAAACAAAACACATCAGTCAGTTTTTGTAGTCATCATAATTTCAAAGAAGATCACATCAAAAGCACATGCATCACTGATTCTTTTGCTCGTAGTAGGCCTTTTTCAGTGTGTCAAGCGCTTCTCTACTGTACTTGCGCTTGCCGAATGAGTGAGGGCGAGACTTCACCACTAGAATAAGGCTCTCCAGCGTCTCATCAGACAGACATGATCTCTGGTCAGTGCTGTGCTTGTTCACCCCATTTTGACATTGAAAAAAACCCAATGCCAAACATGTGAATTAATAAAAAAAAAAAAAAAAAAAAAAAAAAAATTTTTTTTTTTTTTAAACATTTTTTTTATTTATAAAAATCGTAGTCTTGACACGGATAGCGGAATGGCGTATTTTTTGCAGAAAATCGTAATAAATTACGCCAAAATCGTAAGGGTAAACAGGTCTGTAATGACAAAACAAACAGTTATATTTAATAAAATTCAACCCAGTAACTTTCTTTCTTTATTTGGTGTTTAACGTCGTTTTTAACCGTTCAAGGTTATATGGCGACGGATGGGATAGAGCCACTTGTCAATTGTTTCTTGTTCACAAAAGCACCAATCAAAAACTTGCTCCAGGGGCTTGCAACGTAGTACAATATATGACCTTACTGGGAGAATGCAAGTTTCCAGTACAAAGGACTTAACATTTCTTACATACTGCTTGACTAAAATCTTTACAAACATTGACTATATTCTATACAAGAAACACTTAACAAGGGTAAAAGGAGAAACAGAATCCGTTAGTCGCCTCTGGGGAGCATCGGGTAAATTCTTCCCCCTAACCCGCGGGGGGTGACCCAGTAACATTTTGACATAAATTCAATGTTCCAATAATCGTACCGTTCTTGTTTATCTATTCTTAATTTTGGAACGATAGCCGTCTATCTTTTTTTGATTACTTGAGTCAGAGTGTTCATTCAATCCACTGCCAGTGGCTTCAGCATGGTGGTCATGTCATTTTAAAACAGAGGTTCTTTCTTTCTTTATTTCTTTATTTGGTGTTTAACGTCGTTTTCAACCACGAAGGTTATATCGCGACGGGGAAAGGGGGGGAGATGGGATAGAGCCACTTAATTGTCAATTGTTTCTTGTTCACAAAAGCACTAATCAAAAATTTGCTCCAGGGGCTTGCAACGTAGTACAATATATTACCTTACTGGGAGAATGCAAGTTTCCAGTTCAAAGGACTTAACATTTCTTACATACTGCTTGACTAAAATCTTTACAAAAATTGACTATATTCTATACAAGAAACACTTAACAAGGGTAAAAGGAGAAACAGAATCCGTTAGTCGCCTCTTACGACATGCTGGGGAGCATCGGGTAAATTCTTCCCCCTAACCCGCGGGGGGAAACAGAGGTTAATGTGCATACTTGGTAAACAAGTTTTTAAAAAAGAAGATGGGTTCTTAAAACCGAGGGTCATCAAAGACAAAGAGAGGTTTCACTGTTTTGTTGGTCCACTTAGAAAATTGATACATCAAGTTTTCATTGAGGTTTCACTATGTATGTACACACACACATGCACACACACACACTCACACAGACCTACAGACCAACCCACACGCACACACACTGACACAGACCAACCCACACACACACACACACTGACACAGACCAACCTACACACATACACCCACACACACTCACACAAAGAAACACTCACACAGATCCTTACTGAAAAACGTAGTTGAAAAGTACAACAAAATGTGGCATAGTGACAAGAAATGAAAATAAAATGCTTGTTGAAAAATGCCAGGTTAAAATATGACAAGTACATGGGTGGGACTGAAAGTGTCATGAATCCTGAAGAACCAGACAAATCAACCTCAACTGAACAAAAAAAACCAACAACAACAAAAAGAGAGAGAAAAAAAGGCCATAATCGAATCCGGATTTCCGGCATATACCGGAAGAATCCCACCCATGCAAGTAGCAAAAGTAAACGGAAAAGTGAGAACAAATGTGACCCTCCACCACGGAATGAGTCGCATGTCACCTCGTGCGGTTCTGCGCAAGGCTTAATATAAGTCCGGGGGTGTCTGGTAACAGTGTGAGGGTCACCTTAGTCACAGGCTTATAACTCAAAAATTTTCGCTCCTTTCTAAAACGGTTTTCACCACTGGATAGAGCATAAACAAGAAGGGCAAAGCCCATACGACTCACATGCTTGACCTAAACCTAGCAATGACATCATACACTAAGAACTGCTTTACACATTTTTCCTACCAAAATACATGTGACCTTGACCCAAGGTCAAGGTCATCCAAGGTCATGCAACACAAAGCTGTTAATTCAAGACATAGGAAGTACAATGGTGCTTATTGGCTCTTTCTACCATGAGATATGGTCACTTTTAGTGGTTCACTACCTTATTTTGGTCACATTTCATAAGGGTCAAAGTGACCTTGACCTTGATCATATGTGACCAAATGTGTCTCATGATGAAAGCATAACATGTGCCCCACATAATTTTTAAGTTTGAAACAGTTATCTTCCATAGTTCAGGGTCAAGGTCACTTCAAAATATGTATACAATCCAACTTTGAAGAGCTCCTGTGACCTTGACCTTGAAGCAAGGTAAACCAAACTGGTATCAAAAGATGGGGCTTACTTTGCCCTATATATCATATATAGGTGAGGTATTCAATCTCAAAAACTTCAGAGAAAATGTGAAAAATGTGAAAAATAGCTGTTTTTTAGGCAACATTTATGGCCCCTGCGACCTTGACCTTGAAGCAAGGTCAAGATGCTATGTATGTTTTTTGGGGCCTTGTCATCATACACCATCTTGCCAAATTTGGTACTGATAGACTGAATAGTGTCCAAGAAATATCCAACGTTAAAGTTTTCCGGACGGACGGACGGACGGACGGACGTCCGGACGTCCGGACGGACGGACGGACGACTCGGGTGAGTACATAGACTCACTTTTGCTTCGCATGTGAGTCAAAAACTCTTTAGGAAAATCTAAAAACATGAAAATCATGCAAAGGTGACATATGCGACTCACACCGTGGTGGAGGGTCACAAATAACAGCTTTCCAGCAAAATGTGACAGTGCACTGAAAATCTGAACGGTACAGGCAAAGGTGTGAAGAAACTACAGCCAAAATATCTGCTTCATTGAAAAAGTAATAGAATTTGCCATGCTATTAAGCAATTCTGATGTGGTTTAAAAATAAATCAGAATCAATAATACATGCTGATTTGATCAGACAATTGCACAGTGCATATGTGTAAAGTGCATAAGTTTCTGTGTCAAATTACTCACATGAATCCTTGGAGCTCTAGTACGATACAAACCATACAGATGAGGAGCAATAATTTCCATGTTTTTGTCTTTTTGTTGTTGTCATCTTCTCTTTATATTGTCCGCATTGTGGACATATTGGTTATAAGAGACTGTCAAGCATGAATTAACTTAAACCACCAGTTACTTATCATAAACAATAAAGATAGCCGAAAGAGTTAGATAAATGACTTCGGAATTAAAATTCGCACTCAAGATTGTAGTTCTCATTTCATCATTTCAATTACAGTCCTACCTCCCCAAGCAACCTCAGACTATTTTTTCTCACTATAAATCACCTTTCCATAAAGATCACTGATCTATAATGACCACTTTTAGTTGGTCCCTTGGATGGTAGTTACAGACAGACGGGCGCTGTGGCGGGGTGGTAAGACGTCTGCCTCTTAATCGGAAGGTCGTGAGTTCGAATCCTGGCAGCGGCCGCCTGGTGGGTTAAGTGTGGAGTTTTTTCCGATCTCCCAGGTCAACTTATGTGCAGACCTGCTTAGTGGCTTATATGCACATGCAAGCACAAGACCAAGTGCGCACGGAAAAGATCCTGTAATCCATGTCAGAGTTCGGTGGGTTATAGAAACATGAAAATACCCAGCCAATCAATCAATCAATCAATGAGGCTTATATCGCGCATATTCCGTGGGTACAGTTATAGGCGCTCTGCAGTGATGCCGTGTGAGATGAAATTTTATACGGCCAGTAATTGCAGCCATTTCGGCGCATATTTACCTTTCACGGCCTATTATTCCAAGTCACACGGGTATAGGTAGACAATTATGAACTGTGCCTAAGCAATTTTTGCCAGGAAAGACCCTTTTGTCAATCGTGGGATCTTTAACGTGCACACCCAATGTAGTGTACACGGGGGGGAGTTCGGACACCGAAGAGAGTCTGCACACAAATTTGACTCTGAAATAAATTTCCGCCGAACCTGGGATCGAACTCACGCTGACAGCGGCCAACTGAATACAAATCCAGCGTGCTACCAACTGAGCTATATCCCCGCCCCTCCAAAAGCGGCGTATGGTTGCCTAAATGGCGGGGTAAAAACGGTCATACACGTAAAAATCCACTCGTGCAAAAACACGAATGTACGTGGGAGTTATAGGCCACCAACGCAGAAGAAGAAGAATAAGGTAGTTACAGGCAGGTTCAACTGTACTTCTTTTGAGGAATAGGAAAATGAGAGCACTTACAATCTTTCTGCGTTTTCAGCGATGTTCTGTGCATTCTTGTCATCCGCTTTGTCCTTGAAGTCGAGGTAGGTTCCTCTGAATGCTGCACACACCCTCAGGGCTTCCTTCAGCTTGGAGTAAGACTGAAAGAATGATACCATGTGGATGTTTAGGATGAGCTTGTGTGTGTGTGTGTGTGTGTGTGTGTGTGTGTGTGAGTGTGTGTGTGTCAGTGTGTGTGCGTGAGCGTGTGTGTGTGCGTATGTGTGTGTGTGTTAATTAGTAACTGCATGCGTACTTGCGTGTTTGTATGTGCGTGTGTGTGTTAGTGTCAGTGTGTGCGTGTGGGTGTGAGTGTGACTGTGACTGTGTGTGTGTCAGTAACTGCATGCCTACTTGCGTGTTTGTATGTGTGCACATGTCTACATTCATACCTACATACATTTATGTATGTGTGTGTGTGTGTGTGGGGAGGATGCATGTGGGTGGGTGTGGTGCTTTTGTGCATGTGACTACATGCATACTTACATGTGTGTGTATGTGTGCTTGTGTGTGTAGGTAAGGGGGTGTGTGCGCGTTAAAACCCACTCGTGCAAAAAACACATGTAAATGGGAGATCCAAGCAACGAACAATGAAGAAAAAAGAATGTCTTAAAATGTGAGTTCCGTTGAACAGAAGAAAAAATATGTACAAGAACAAAAAACTAAAGAGCCAACCTCCAGCGGTTCCCGCATAATGTCCTCTCCGACAATAGCTATGGCGCGATGCACCACTTCGTTGGACAACAGGCGCAGCAAGTTGTGAAACTTGTCAATCTGGTGGTAATACCTGTGACAAGAACACAAACACATTCTTGAATAGGCAGACAATGTATTTCTCTTCAAATTTTCAAACACAAAGTACAAAACCTGATTTGTTTTTTTTAGAATCTCTCGTCCTCCATGAGTAAATGAAAATGAACAAAGTATCGTCTCTTGAATTCGTAAACACACAAATTGCACTTTTTAAAGCAAACTTTAATAATCAACAGAAAAAAAGAAACACATTTTTGTAAAAATGCGAACAAAATAATGCAAGTCTATTTAAGAATTTCTGTGTCTTCCTGATTTTGCAGTGGAACCCCCCTTTTTAGACCCCCATTTTAAGACCCTGTTTTCTTAGACTTTCTATTCATAACCTCTGTAAATTATCCCCCATTTTAAGACTCCCTCCTTTTTAAGACCTGATTATGTCAGATTTGTTGAGGTCTTAAAAGGGGGGTTCCACTGTACTTTCTTCTATCTTTTATCTCCGGCTAATTGAGCTTAATTCTGGAGACTATCTCCTCTTATCTCATCCGTATTCGATCCACTAACACAGCAGGGGCTCACATCCACGTCGGACATCGGACATACACAGATATTTTTTCCAAATGTCCTATACATTTTTCATGCAAGAGGACATATGTCCTATTGTTTTTGTCACAAAGTGGTCATTATCCGATTATGCTTTCATTTGATGTGGACATTGTCAGTACTTTCCAATTTACAGTAGTTTTATTTGCTTATTTATTGATGTTTTGCGAAGCGATGTGTCTCCAAGCAGAAATAAACATGCTCATAGTGTACGTTTTGTTGCGAGAAAAAAAGGTCATATTCATTTAGTTTTGTTCGGGACAAATGTCCTATCACTTTTGCATTGTCCAGGACATTTGTCCTATGCCACCTCTCATGGATGTAAGCCCCTGACACAGAATTAAAATCCCACGAGTAGGTTCTCATGTGTATGACCGTTTTTACCCCGCCATCTCGGAGGATGCATGCTTGTTATTTTCGGATTTACCACGTGCTCAATTCACTTACACAGAGTGAGACCACACCAGGTTGAGCACAGTCATCAGGGGTTTGAAGAGTTTGAGCATCTCTTTGGGTTCACAGGCGTCGTGAAGCTGCTGAAACCAGGGCCGCATGGTGCTGAGGAACTTTAAGATCTTCATCGTTTCCGCCTCCGCCTGGAACATTTCATATGATGAATTCAGATACTACCATGATAAATTGTTAATTCTGAAACCACAAACTGGACTCTCATGCATGAAACTATGTGAATTTGTTAATCACTGACCTTAAATATGAAACATGCACCGACTCACACATACACATTCACTCTCTCCCTCTCCCGTACTCACTCACTAACACACTGCACAAAAATGATAAAGAACGTCCTTGTTCATGTAATCCCCTCCCCCCCCCTCCCCTTCTAAGACAACCCCCCCCCCCCCACTCCACCCCTTTCTCTCATCCACCAACCTTGCTGAATGTCCTTAGTTGTCAGCGCCCCCCCCCCCCCCCCCCCCCCACCACCACCACCATGCTGATGTCTTTGCGCTCAGCCTGGAAAGAGTGAGCTTACTGGAGGTAAAACTGCTCAAGATTGAACAGAAAGTCCTTGGCAAAGTCACCCCACCCCACCCCGCCCACACCAGTTTTTACACCCCCGGTATAGGGGTGTGTATAGGTTTCGCTCGATGTGTTTGTTTGTTTGTTTGTTTGTTTGTTTGTTTGTGTTCGCATATAGATCTCAAGAATGAACGGACCGATCGTCACCAAACTTGGTGAACAGGTTCTATACATTCCTGAGACGGTCCTTACAAAAATTGGGACCAGTCAAACACACGGTTAGGGAGTTATTGGTGGATTAAAATTATACAAGGACTTATAGAGGGACATCTTCATGGTCAAAGGGAAATAACCATTCTCACTCAGTCACTGCCACCAACTGAGAAGGTTATTTCCCTTTGACGGGGGTGTTTTTTCTACCTCGTAGGAATTTCTTGTTCCCTTCGAAATCTTCCTACCACCACCCTCCTTGCTGATGTCTTTGCGCACCACCTAGAAGGAGTGAGCGTACTGGGAGTCGGCCTGCTCAAGGTTGTCCAGGATGTCCTTGGCCACGTTAACCCACCCAAACCCCCTCCAGACCCCCCTTCCCCCTTTCTGTCATTTGACTGACCTCCCCTTGCTGATGTCTTTTGACACCCCTTGCTGATGTCTTACTACACAGCTAGGAAGGAGTGAGCATACTGGGAGTAAAACTGATCAAGATTATACAGAATGTGCTTCGTCACGCTCCCTCCCCCCCCCCCCCCACCCTCCCTCGCCACACCTCCCCCCCCCCCCCCCCCTCCCCACATCAACCCCTTTCTGTCATTCCACCCACCTTGCTGATGTCTTTGCGCACGGCCTGGAAGGAGTGAGCGTACTGTGAGTCGGCCTGTTCCAGGTTGTGCAGGATATCTTTGGCCACGTCAGAGTCCAGCTGTTCGTCGATGGACCGGAGTCGTGCCAAGTGCTTCTCCCACATCTTGACCTCGTCCAGTGGTCCCGGCTCGGCCCCAGCCTGCTGGGTCAAGGCTGTCTGGGGGTCGTGACGCAGCACCGCCTGAAATTTGCCCATGAAAGTATCACTGGACATAAAGGCAACGATGGGCAAAGTAAGGTATTGTGAGTCTGTTAAGACCTTGATTTTCCAGATTTTCTGTTTATAGTATAGTAAATTTACCACCATTTTAAGACTCCCTCCCAAATCCAATGCGGTACAAACAGAGCTAACCATTCACCCCACTTTTCAGCAGGTTGAAGAGATGAGGCGAGCAAAAAGGGTTTACAAATTTCAAAATGATAAAAAAGTCAAGATTTCAATACATTTTGTTATCCCTGAATGAATATGACAATGCTTTACACATGATCCTGGTTTTGTTTTCTCCTGTCACCTGACAGAGTTTTGAATCACCTTCTTCTTCTTCTTCAGCGTTCCAGAATTGTCTGGTTACGTGTGAGCTCGTTTGTCCATTTGGGTTCCCCGCTTTCGTTGAGTAGGCATGCTGGGTATTTTCGTGTTTCCATAACCCACCGAACTCCAACATGGATTACAGGACCTTTTCTGTGCGCACTTGGTCTTGTGTTTGCGTGTACACACGAAGGGGGTTAAGTCACTAGCAGGTCTGCACATAAGTTAACCTGGGAGATCGGAAAAATCTCAACTCTTAACCCACCAGGCAGCAGCGACCGGGATTCGAACTCACGACCTCCCGATTAGGAGGCCGACGTCTTACCACCACGCCACTGCGCCCGTCTTTGAATCACCACAATCACCAATGAAAAAAACAATCAAAGAACATTGGCAGTCTATCTGTTTTGATTTTCACCACAATCGCCACCAACAAACAGGCATGGAAACTAACCCTAATCTGTTTGATCCAGCCGATGACTGTCGTCTCAAGCACGTGCAACACAGCTGCTCTGCGACTGGGCGTGGCAGCGACCTCAGCCAGCACCTCAATAGATGGAAGATTCAGTATGATGCGCCCCTGAAAAAAACATGGTAAAGTTTCGAATTCAGATAAGCGATGAAAAAAAGGAAATGGATTCTAAAAAATGATGATAAAATAAAACAAAGATATATATATTTTAAAAGGAATAGAGTCAGGCAATAATGCTGAAACAATCTGGAAGTCCATTAAATGACTTTATTTTTGTTTTTTGTTTGTTTGCTTAACGCCCAGCCGACCACGAAGGGCCATATCAGGGCGGTGCTGCTTTGACATATAACGTGCGCCACACACAAGACAGAAGTCGCAGCACAGGCTTCATGTCCCAGTCACATTATTCTGACACCGGACCAACCAGTCCTAGCACTAACCCCATAATGCCAGACGCCAGGCGGAGCAGCCACTAGATTGCCAATTTTAAAGTGTTAGGTTAACCCCGGCCGGGGTTCGAACCCATGACCTCCCGATCACGGGGCGGACGCCTTACCACTAGGCCAACCGTGCCGGTTGCTGGTCATTAAATGACTGTCATACAAAACATACCAATATAATGTATAGCAGTTTATAGCATTACATAATACATAACAACAGGACTGGTCTGAAGACATTAAGACAGAATAACAATTTCAGACGAAAAAATAATAATCACATTCTACTACTGCACAAAATAAAAGTTCAATGAAGAAATAAAAACAAGAGAAAAGCTCAAACAAAAGATTCTGTATATAGTGGAATGCTCAAAATTACATTACAAAACAGTAAAAACGTTTTTGTTTGATTGTGGATACAAATATTCTCAAAATGGCCAAATCGCTAAATTGTAACTCGCCAGCTGGACGAGTAACTTCAAGAAAGTCACTAGCCCGCTACAAATTTTGCTGGCCAGGTACATACCACAGTTGCTGCATCTGCAGTGCTTATATGACTTTGAAACTCGATATTACAACCAAAAGTGTATCCCAGAATGTTTGACTGGCCAGGCGGGCGAGTTGCCAGGCGGTTTCTACTAGCCCGGCAGATTTCTTACTCACCCTGGCGATTGGGCGGACGATTTGACCATCCCTGAACAGCCATCAAAATGTTGAACAAAACATGCAAACTGACCTCCACGTGACCTTGCGAGACCTCGACGGCAGCCATCAGCCTGTGCATGATGTCCATAAGCTTGTCGCTGTTGATTCCCGCGCCCGTCACGCTCGGTGTGTTCGTACCCAGCAGCGGCAGGAACACTTCACGGATCGTCAGCTCCAGGTGTTCCAGTGGAACACTTGTGCAGTCCATGTAGAACACCTCATTGTCTGTCAACAGAGAGAGTGATACATGTATAAATAAAAAAACCCAGATAGACTGCTAACGTTCCAAAATTCAGAATGAAATAAAAAACAAGAATTGTAGGTTATTAGAACGTTTAATTTATGACAAAACAAAATGTTACATTTACAGTACGTCAACGGAGTCTTTTGAGTATGATTGCCTCGAAAGCATCTTGCAAGCAACTTTTGTCAACAATTTTGAGATCAGACCATAAGTTCATTATCTTTATCATAAGCGTTTGTCTGTCTGTCTATTTAATGAATGATACATGCATCGACTATTGCCAAAGTCAAAACAAAGTTAGTCAGAAAGATATATGCTTTAGCAGGTTGAATCTCAATCATATCAGCAGTATGCATGACAGGCTGATGGGGTCTATGTCGACCAAAAGAGTGGGATTCCCTGTAGGTGGAGTTCCTGGAGGGGGATTCCCTGTATACAGGGAATCCCACAGGATGGAGATTTTCAATAAAACTTGCAAACCATACTCAAATTTCTAAGAAATATCAAAAAAGATTGAAAAACATCAAATTCTACCGATGTCGCCAAGCATCACGTGACTTTCAGCGATATCAGCGACACGCTACAGGAACTAAATCCTGTGGTATTCCCTGTATACAGGGAATCCCCCTCCAGGAACTCCACCTACAGGGAATCCCACTCTTTTGGTCGACATAGACCCCATCAGCGTCAGTTACTGACCTGCCGACCCTTCTGAAGCGTCAAGTGTTGCAATTTAGAATTTGTTGGAGAAATTTCAGCGTAGCAAACCCACATCCGCATTTATAAAATCTTGCACAAGAATAGACTTGTGTAATAATGCAGGTACACAAAATACCCATCTGCAGTGCCACTATTAACCCCTTCACTGCCACAGTATAACAGCATTATCCGAACGGTCTATGGGAAAGAAATGTGTTTAGAACCCTTACAAGTACTTGGACAGTGGTTGGTACCTCCCATTTAGTTTTCAGAAATGTCCTGAAATGTTGTTGACACAAATCCCACGTATGAGATACGGTTATGGGCGTAGGACAAACCGAAAATTACCACGTATTACATACGGGGTGGGCAGTGAAGGGGTTAAGTGTACACAATGTTGTATGACCTATTTTGTGACCGCTACTCAGACTCGGAGGCATAAATGAGTGCTAGGACTCGCAAAAAAAAGGGAACTGT
Source organism: Littorina saxatilis (assembly GCF_037325665.1). NCBI lineage: Eukaryota > Metazoa > Mollusca > Gastropoda > Littorinimorpha > Littorinidae > Littorina > Littorina saxatilis. The sequence continues at coordinate 37,714,132 of NC_090252.1, forward strand.
TGCGTGCTTGTAATTTTGTGTTTAAGTGAAGCAACCTTAACCCCTTCACTGCCCACCCCGTATGTAATACGTGGTCATTTTTGGTTTGTCGTACGCCCATAACCGTATCTCATACGTGGGATTTGTGTCACCAACATTTCAGGACATTTCTGAAAACTAAATGGGAGGTAACCTCTGTCCAAGTACTTGTAGGGGTTCTAAACACAGTTCTTTCCCATAGACTGTTCGGATAAGCTACTATACCACGTGTTGACAGCTCACCACTTTGCCAAGACATGTTAGTATTCACAATGGCGGCGGAAAGTCCGACCTCAACTCGTAGACCTGTTTTCAAGCGATACAGTGTTCTGGAAGCTCTACAAGAAGTGATTTATGGATTACCACACAGAAGAATACTTTTATGGGCTGTAATGTGAGTACCTGATGTTTGACACCAGTTTTAGCAGTGTTTTGTGTGGTTTTATGTGCTGCAATGTGTGTGTAAGCCCGGAAACTAATTTTTGACAAAAATGGTCATTTTATCAATTTTTACTATAACAATCACAAACAAAGTCCAATGATCATGTCATCCTATAATAGCCAAGGGTATAAGCAAAACACATGCCAAAGATCTAAGAGATATCTCAATAAATGATCGAGCAGTGAACAGATTAGTGAACCTACCGAAGAAAGCGAAATTTTGCCCTGGCGCACAGCAATACCAAAATGCTGTTATACTGTGGCAGTGAAGAGGTTAAGCTTGGCATAGCAATTGCTCTTAAAACATAGCATGCTATGCTGAAAGCAGCTCTGCAGTTATCCTTTCAAATGGGTTCTTAAAAGGGGCTTTCTACTGCACCTACCAAGATTGTCCTTAGTGAGCTTGGTCCCTGGGTTGCACTTGAGGAAGAAGATGGACTTGGCCTTCAGGTCATGGGGAGGCTGCAGAGACGCTGTGATCTGTCGCGGGGGGCGTATGTAGACAAACATCCGCTTCACATCTTCATTGTTTACAAACTCGTAGAACGCCAGTCTGGAGAAGAAAACATATGTACAGAATGTGACATTGTTCAGGTATTTGAGTGTCATTTGTCCTGCAACACATAAGTTCTTTGTAATAAAACTATGAATCTGAACTATTTGCAGGGATGGCCAAAATCTGCCCGGCTAGTAGAAACCGCCAGGCAACTTAATTGCCCGGCCGGCCAGTGAAAATTCTGGTCCAATGCAACACTTTTGGTTGTACGTGTAATATCGAAATTCAAAGCCATATATAAACACTGCAGATGCAGCAACTGTGGCATGTACCGGGCCAGTGAAAATTTTGGCGGTCTAGTCACTTTTTTTTTAAAGTGACACGCCCGGTTGGCAAGATTTGGTCATCCCTGATCTATGCACTGCTGTTTTCCATTTATTATTGTAAAGTTTATTTGCCTTCGGTTTCTCAAGAGTAGTTCACTAATTCTAAACAAAATGTCATTCTATTTATTTTCTGATCTAGTTTTGGGACTTAGTATTGTTTTACTTGTTGGCTTACAGGGTGTCCATTCCATGCTTCATGAATTAAATTAAATAAAAAAATTACTCCTGCATCTACAACTCCTTTTTTAACCGGACCACTGAATTAAAATACCCTAAAAGTTCACTAAGGTTACATGTATACAACTGCAAGTCCTAAGACTTTTGCTATACACTTGGAATCTTTATTAAATTGTGCGCAGGACTCACAGAAAAGAGGGAACTGTTGCATTCTTGTGATTAATTGTGCGTAGCCATCTTTAACTTGGCGTAGTAGTATAGCAATTGCTCTTTAACAGCTGAAAGCGTAGCAGTTGGCAGCTCGATCTGCACTGTATGAGCTATGCCCCCGCCCCATGGATTATACATACCTGTTGTCATCATTTGTCATCATATTCTTGAGGTCCTCATTGCGGGGTCGCAGCGAAGAGCTGATCCTGACCTCCAACCACTTCAACCGTTCATCCATCTTGATGTCAGTTGTGTATCAACCAGCCGGTTGTTTACTATCTACAAAGGTCTGCACTTCTGCCGAGTGCTACAACAAATACAAAAATACATACAAAACATAACAGCGCTAAAAGTCCACAAAATGGGGCACTCGCCTTTGGCAAGTACTTCTCATAATTTACCTGCCAGAGAGCAAATTTTACTTGCCAAATCAACCATTTGTTTCAGCAACTTTACTCGCCTTAGGCGAGTAGATTAACATTTCTACTCGCCATTTATAGATTTCTACTCGCCATGTGAGTAAAATACTCGCCACTTTCAGGCCTGAATGAATTAATGGGCCTAAGAATTAAGAAAAAAACATTGGAAAAATAACTTCCATGTGGGTCACCTATCTCTATCAGCCATTGATTTGTGTTCCAGGAACATACATTACCAGACCAAAGCACTTTCCAGATATATATATTTTCAAGAGCAAGTGTGTGCTTGGGTTCCATTTCGCTAATTTCTTTTTGGGAAAAAAACTAATCAGCAAAGCAGACACACACACACACACTATCTGAAATTAATTATTTAGAAATTAATATGCACAGTCGATCTCTTCAAATGCCAATCGCCGATAGTGATACTTTTGAAGTTTTGTATGTAATCACTGATGATTGATCTACAACACATTAAGGTCACTCACTGACTAAAACCCTGTTTTTTTTTAAATCAACAGAGATACCATATGTAATATCTGAAGCGAACTGACCACAGAACGATTAGACTTTACTTGAATTTTACCCCGCTCCTCCGAAAACGGCGTATGGCTGCCTAAATGGCTGGGTAAAAACGGTCATACACGTAAAATTCCACTCGTGCAAAAACACGAGTGTACGTGTGAGTCTAAGCCCATGAACGAATAAGAAGAAGAAGAAGACCCCGCTAAGCTCATTGCAACGAAACTCAAAGAAATGTCAATTTTTAAAATTCAAGGATGAAGATGAAAGCCAATCGGCAATCGCAACAGTGTAACAGTGCCTGGCTATTTCACCCTTTTTACAATGGTTTACAATCCCTGACAACGATATCACTGTAATCAAAACACACAACCAACCTGAATCAAAATGCCTAACTGTAGGTCGAGTCCAAAATTTCAAACGGTATTCATTTGGCAGGACAATCACTTCTTCACGCGCTTCAAGCTTTCATGGCGCGCGGTCCGCCATATTGTTTGATGTCGCTGCTAGGGACGCGTGCCGAAGCAGGTTTTTAGAGCGGTTCTTGGTCTGCCTGTCTTCCGGTAGTTTTAACTTGAACCA